>NC_086448.1:496671910-496730211 GCF_028390025.1 Pseudophryne corroboree | reverse complement strand
ATGCCAATAGTCCTGCAGGCCATGTCACTGGCAATTCTGACGAGTCCTCTCCTGCCTGGGATTCCTCCGATGCATCCTTGCGTGTAACGCCTACTGCTGCTGGCGCTGCTGTTGTTGCCGCTGGGAGTCGATGGTCATCCCAGAGGGGAAGTCGTAAGCCCACTTGTACTACTTCCAGTAAGCAATTGACTGTTCAACAGTCCTTTGCGAGGAAGATGAAATATCACAGCAGTCATCCTACTGCAAAGCGGATAACTGAGTCCTTGACAACTATGTTGGTGTTAGACGTGCGTCCGGTATCCGCCGTTAGTTCACAGGGAACTAGACAATTTATTGAGGCAGTGTGCCCCCGTTACCAAATACCATCTAGGTTCCACTTCTCTAGGCAGGCGATACCGAGAATGTACACGGACGTCAGAAAAAGACTCACCAGTGTCCTAAAAAATGCAGTTGTACCCAATGTCCACTTAACCACGGACATGTGGACAAGTGGAGCAGGGCAGGGTCAGGACTATATGACTGTGACAGCCCACTGGGTAGATGTATGGACTCCCGCCGCAAGAACAGCAGCGGCGGCACCAGTAGCAGCATCTCGCAAACGCCAACTCTTTCCTAGGCAGGCTACGCTTTGTATCACCGCTTTCCAGAATACGCACACAGCTGAAAACCTCTTACGGCAACTGAGGAAGATCATCGCGGAATGGCTTACCCCAATTGGACTCTCCTGTGGATTTGTGGCATCGGACAACGCCAGCAATATTGTGTGTGCATTAAATATGGGCAAATTCCAGCACGTCCCATGTTTTGCACATACCTTGAATTTGGTGGTGCAGAATTTTTTAAAAAACGACAGGGGCGTGCAAGAGATGCTGTCGGTGGCCAGAAAAATTGCGGGACACTTTCGGCGTACAGGCACCACGTACAGAAGACTGGAGCACCACCAAAAACTACTGAACCTGCCCTGCCATCATCTGAAGCAAGAAGTGGTAACGAGGTGGAATTCAACCCTCTATATGCTTCAGAGGTTGGAGGAGCAGCAAAAGGCCATTCAAGCCTATACAATTGAGCACGATATAGTAGGTGGAATGCACCTGTCTCAAGTGCAGTGGAGAATGATTTCAACGTTGTGCAAGGTTCTGATGCCCTTTGAACTTGCCACACGTGAAGTCAGTTCAGACACTGCCAGCCTGAGTCAGGTCATTCCCCTCATCAGGCTTTTGCAGAAGAAGCTGGAGGCATTGAAGAAGGAGCTAAAAGGGAGCGATTCCGCTAGGCATGTGGGACTTGTGGATGCAGCCCTTAATTCGCTTAACAAGGATTCACGGGTGGTCAATCTGTTGAAATCAGAGCACTACATTTTGGCCACCGTGCTCGATCCTAGATTTAAAGCCTACCTTGGATCTCTCTTTCCGGCAGACACAGGTCTGCTGGGGTTGAAAGACCTGCTGGTGACAAAATTGTCAAGTCAAGCGGAACGCGACCTGTCAACATCTCCTCCTTCACATTCTCCCGCAACTTGGGGTGCGAGGAAAAGGCTCAGAATTCCGAGCCCACCCGCTGGCAGTGATGCAGGGCAGTCTGGAGCGACTGCTGATGCTGACATCTGGTCCGGACTGAAGGACCTGACAACGATTACGGACATGTCGTCTACTGTCACTGCATATGATTCTCTCAACATTGATAGAATGGTGGAGGATTATATGAGTGACCGCATCCAAGTAGGCACGTCACACAGTCCGTACTTATACTGGCAGGAAAAAGAGGCAATTTGGAGGCCCTTGCACAAACTGGCTTTATTCTACCTAAGTTGCCCTCCCACAAGTGTGTACTCCGAAAGAGTGTTTAGTGCCGCCGCTCACCTTGTCAGCAATCGGCGTACGAGGTTACATCCAGAAAATGTGGAGAAGATGATGTTCATTAAAATGAATTATAATCAATTCCTCCGCGGAGACATTGACCAGCAGCAATTGCCTCCACAAAGTACACAGGGAGCTGAGATGGTGGATTCCAGTGGGGACGAATTGATAATCTGTGAGGAGGGGGATGTACACGGTGATATATCGGAGGGTGAAGATGAGGTGGACATCTTGCCTCTGTAGAGCCAGTTTGTGCAAGGAGAGATTAATTGCTTCTTTTTTGGGGGGGGTCCAAACCAACCCGTCATATCAGTCACAGTCGTGTGGCAGACCCTGTCACTGAAATGATGGGTTGGTTAAAGTGTGCATGTCCTGTTTTGTTTATACAACATAAGGGTGGGTGGGAGGGCCCAAGGACAATTCCATCTTGCACCTCTTTTTTCTTTTCTTTTTCTTTGCATCATGTGCTGATTGGGGAGGGTTTTTTGGAAGGGACATCCTGCGTGACACTGCAGTGCCACTCCTAGATGGGCCCGGTGTTTGTGTCGGCCACTAGGGTCGCTAATCTTACTCACACAGTCAGCTACCTCATTGCGCCTCTTTTTTTCTTTGCGTCATGTGCTGTTTGGGGAGGGTTTTTTGGAAGGGACATCCTGCGTGACACTGCAGTGCCACTCCTAGATGGGCCCGGTGTTTGTGTCGGCCACTAGGGTCGCTAATCTTACTCACACAGCTACCTCATTGCGCCTCTTTTTTTCTTTGCGTCATGTGCTGTTTGGGGAGGGTTTTTTGGAAGGGACATCCTGCGTGACACTGCAGTGCCACTCCTAGATGGGCCCGGTGTTTGTGTCGGCCACTAGGGTCGCTTATCTTACACAGCGACCTCGGTGCAAATTTTAGGACTAAAAATAATATTGTGAGGTGTGAGGTATTCAGAATAGACTGAAAATGAGTGTAAATTATGGTTTTTGAGGTTAATAATACTTTGGGATCAAAATGACCCCCAAATTCTATGATTTAAGCTGTTTTTTAGTGTTTTTTGAAAAAAACACCCGAATCCAAAACACACCCGAATCCGACAAAAAAAATTCGGTGAGGTTTTGCCAAAACGCGTTCGAACCCAAAACACGGCCGCGGAACCGAACCCAAAACCAAAACACAAAACCCGAAAAATTTCAGGCGCTCATCTCTAATTTACACAGCTGCGCTGTAAATAGTATATTTATAAAGGAAATATGAGGTATTGCCTTTTAAGTCACCCTTCTTGTTTCTCTAAAAACAAGCTTATTAAAACGTTCACATGAGAATTCTTTCTCTTAAGGGAGGGATTAAACTTTATAACAATGTAGTCTGTACCTGAGCACAAGGGATTTTCTGCTTGAAGGAAACATTTTTTCTCTAACGTCCTAGTGGATGCTGGGGACTCCGTAAGGACCATGGGGAATAGACGGGCTCCGCAGGAGACTGGGCACTCTAAGAAAGAATTAGTACTACTGGTGTGCACTGGCTCCTCCCTCTATGCCCCTCCTCCAGACCTCAGTTAGAATCTGTGTTCGGAAGGAGCTGGGTGCATTTTAGTGAGCTCTCCTGAGCTTGCTATTAAGAAAGTATTTTAGTTAGGTTTTTTATTTTCAGAGAGCTTCTGCTGGCAACAGACTCTCTGCTACGTGGGACTGAGGGGAGAGAAGCAAACCTACTAACTGCGGCTAGGTTGCGCTTCTTAGGCTACTGGACAGTAAACCATTAGCTCCAGAGGGTTCGAACACAGGAACTTAACCTTGGTCGTCCGTTCCCGGAGCCGTGCCGCCGTCCCCCTCGCAGAGCCAGAAGACAGAAGCCGGCGGATGAAGCAAGAAGACGTCAAAATCGGCGGCAGAAGACTCCTGTCTTCACAAGAGGTAGCGCACAGCACTGCAGCTGTGCGCCATTGCGCCCACACTAACACACACACTCCGGTCACTGTAGGGTGCAGGGCGCAGGGGGGGGTGCCCTGGGCAGCAATTGAGTACCTCCTGGCAAAAGCAGCATATATACAGCTGGGCACTGTATATATGCATGAGCCCACGCCATTTTTTACACCAAATCGCGGGACAGAAGCCCGCCGCTGAGGGGGCGGGGCTTCTTCCTCAGCACTCACCAGCGCCATTTTCTCTCCACAGCTCCGCTAAGAGGAAGCTCCCCAGGCTCTCCCCTGCAGACTCACGGTAGAAAGAGGGTAAAAAGAGAGGGGGGGCACATAAATTTAGCGCAATAATCATATATACAGCAGCTACTGGGTAAACACTAAGTTACTGTGTGATTCCTGGGTCATATAGCGCTGGGGTGTGTGCTGGCATACTCTCTCTGTCTCTCCAAAAGGCCTTGTGGGGGTCCTGTCCTCATATAGAGCATTCCCTGTGTGTGTGGTGTGTCGGTACGCTTGTGTCGACATGTTTGACGAGGAGGGCTATGTGGAGGCAGAGCAGGTGCAGATGAATGAGGTGTCCCTGCCGACGGCGCCGACACCTGATTGGATGGATATGTGGAAGGTGTTAAATGATAATGTAAACTCCTTGCATAAAAGGTTGGATAAAGCTGAAGCCTTGAGACAGTCGGGGTCTCAGCCCATGCCTGATCCTACAGCGCAGAGGCCGTCAGGGTCTCAGAAGCGCCCACTATGCCATATTGTTGACACAGATATCGACACGGATTCCGACTCCAGTGTCGATGGCGATGATGCAAAATTGCAGCCTAAAATGGCTAAAGCCATCCGCTACATGATTGTAGCTATGAAGGATGTATTGCACATATCAGAGGTAAACCCTGTCCCTGACAAGAGGGTTTATATGTTTGGGGAGAAAAAGCAAGAGGTGACTTTTCCCCCTTCACATGAGTTAAATGAGTTATGTGAAAAAGCTTGGGATTCTCCTGATAGGAAAGTGCTGATTTCCAAAAGGTTACTTATGGCGTACCCCTTCCCGCCAACGGACAGGATGCGCTGGGAATCCTCCCCTAGGGTAGACAAAGCTCTGACACGCTTATCTAAGAAGGTGGCCCTGCCGTCACAGGATACGGCCTCCCTAAAGGATCCTGCGGATAGAAAGCAGGAAGGTATCCTAAAGTCTGTTTATACACATTCAGGTACCATACTGCGGCCGGCAATTGCGTCGGCCTGGATGTGTAGTGTTGTAGCAGCATGGATAGATACACTGTCTGAGGAACTGGATACCTTGGACAAGGATACTATTTTACTGACCCTGGGGCATATAAAAGGGGATCCGGTCTGAAGATCGACAGTGTCTAGGTCGACAATGTTTAGGTCGACCACTATAGGTCGACAGTCACTAGGTCGACATGGATGGAAGGTCGACAGGGTTTCTAGGTCGACATGTGCTAGGTCGACAGGTCTAAAGGTCGACATGAGTTTTTCAATTTTTTTTCTTTTTTTGAATTTTTTCATACTTAACGATCCACGTAGACTACGATTGGAACGATAAAGTGTGCCGAGCGAAGCGGTAGCGGAGCGAAGGCACCATGCCCGAAGCATGGCGAGCGAAGCGAGCCATGCGAGGGGACGCGGTGCACTAATTTGGGATCCCGGTCACTCTACGAAGAAAACGACACAAAACCCCCCAAAAAACCTCATGTCGACCTAGAAACCCTGTCGACCTTCCATCCATGTCGACCTAGTGACTGTCAACCTATAGTGGTCGACCTAAACATTGTCGACCTAGACACTGTCGATTTGATGAACCACACCCATATAAAAGACGCTGTCCTATATATGAGGGATGCCCAGAGGGACATTTGCCTACTGGGCTCTAGAATAAATGCAATGTCGATTTCTGCCAGAAGGGTCCTGTGGACTCGGCAATGGACAGGCGATGCCAACTCTAAAAAGCACATGGAGGTTTTACCCTACAAGGGTGAGGAATTGTTTGGGGACGGTCTCTCGGACCTAGTTTCCACAGCTACAGCTGGGAAGTCAAATTTTTTGCCATATATTCCCTCACAGCCTAAGAAAGCACCGTATTACCAAATGCAGTCCTTTCGATCACAAAAAGGCAAGAAAGTCGGAGGTGCATCCTTTCTTGCCAGGGGCAGGGGTAGAGGAAAGAAGCTGCACCATACAGCTAGTTCCCAGGAACAGAAGTCCTCCCCGGCTTCCACTAAATCCACCGCATGACGCTGGGGCTCCACAGGTGGAGCCGGGAGCGGTGGGGGCGCGTCTCCAAAAATTCAACCACCAGTGGGTTCGCTCACAGGTGGATCCCTGGGCTATACAGATTGTGTCTCAGGGATACAAGCTGGAATTCGATGTGATGCCTCACCGTTACCTAAAATCAGCCCTGCCTGCTTCCCCCATAGAAAGGGAAGTAGTGTTAGCGACAATTCACAAATTATATCTCCAGCAGGTGGTGGTACAGGTTCACCTCCCTCAACAGGGAAGGGGTTACTATTCCACAATGTTTGTGGTTCCAAAACCGGACGGTTCGGTCAGACCCATATTGAATTTAAAATCCCTGAACATTTACCTGAAAAGGTTCAAGTTCAAGATGGAATCGCTCAGAGCGGTCATTGCAAGCCTGGAAGAGGGGGATTTTATGGTGTCTCTAGACATAAAGGATGCTTACCTGCATGTCCCCATTTATCCACCTCATCAGGAGTACCTCAGATTTGTGGTACAGGACTGTCATTACCAATTCCAGACGTTGCCGTTTGGTCTCTCCACGGCACCGAGAATATTTACCAAGGTAATGGCGGAAATGATGGTGCTCCTTCGAAAGCAGGGTGTCACAGTTATCCCATACTTGGACGATCTCCTCATAAAGGCGAGGTCCAGAGAGCAGTTGCTGATCAGCGTAGCACACTCTCAGGAAGTGTTGCAACAGCACGGCTGGATTTTGAATATTCCAAAGTCGCAGCTGATCCCTACGACTCGTCTTCCCTTACTGGGCATGATTCTGGACACGGACCAGAAAAAGGTGTTTCTCCTGGCGGAGAAGGCTCAGGAGCTCGTGACTCTGGTCAGAGAACTCTTAAAACCAAAACAGGTGTCGGTGCATCACTGCATGCGAGTCCTGGGAAAGATGGTGGCGTCATACGAAGCCATTCCCTTCGGCAGGTTCCATGCGAGGACCTTTCAGTGGGATCTGTTGGACAAGTGGTCCGGATCGCATCTTCAGATGCATCGGCTGATCACCCTATCCCCCAGGGCCAGGGTGTCTCTTCTGTGGTGGCTGCAGAGTGCTCACCTTCTCGAGGGCCGCAGGTTCGGCATACAGGACTGGGTCCTGGTGACCACGGATGCAAGCCTCCGAGGATGGGGAGCAGTCACTCAGGGAAGAAACTTCCAAGGGCTGTGGTCAAGTCAGGAGGCTTGTCTGCACATCAATATCCTGGAACTAAGGGCCATATACAACGCCCTGAGTCAAGCGGAGCCTCTGCTTCGCAACCAACCGGTGCTGATTCAGTCAAACAACATCACCGCAGCGGCTCATGTAAACCGCCAGGGCGGCACAAGAAGCAGGGTAGCGATGGCGGAAGCCACCAGGATTCTTCGTTAGGCAGAGAATCGCGTGCAAGCACTGTCAGCAGTGTTCATTCCGGGAGTGGACAACTGGGAAGCAGACTTCCTCAGCAGGCACGACCTCCACCCGGGAGAGTGGGGACTTCATCAAGAAGTCTTCACACAGATTACAAATCGATGGGAACCGCCACAGGTGGAAATGATGGCATCCCACATCAACAAAAAGCTACAAAGGTATTGCGCCAGGTCAAGAGACCCTCAGGCGATAGCTGTGGACACACTAGTAACACCGTGGGTGTTCCAGTCGGTCTATGTGTTTCCTCCTCTTCCTCTCATACCCAAGGTGCTGAGAATCGTAAGAAAAAGAGGAGTGAGAACAATACTCATTGTTCTGGATTGGCCAAGAAGGACTTGGTACCCGGAACTGCAAGAAATGCTCACAGAGGACCCATGGCCTCTGCCTCTCAGACAGGATCTGTTGCAACAGGGGCCCTGTCTGTTCCAAGACTTACCGCGGCTGCGTTTGACGGCATGGCGGTTGAACGCCGGATCCTAGCGGAGAAAGGCATTCCGGATGAAGTTATTCCTACGCTGATAAAGGCTAGGAAGGACGTGACAGCAAAACATTATCACCGTATATGGCGAAAATATGTTGCTTGGTGTGAGGCCAGGAAGGCCCCTACAGAGGAATTCCAGTTGGGCCGGTTCCTGCACTTCCTACAGTCAGGAGTGACTATGGGCTTAAAATTAGGGTCCATAAAGGTCCAGATTTCGGCCCTATCCATTTTCTTTCAAAAGGAACTGGCTTCGCTTCCTGAAGTTCAGACGTTTGTAAAGGGAGTGCTGCATATTCAGCCCCCTTTTGTGCCACCAGTGGCACCTTGGGATCTTAACGTGGTGTTGAGTTTCCTGAAATCTCACTGGTTTGAGCCACTTAAGACCGTGGAGCTAAAGTATCTCACGTGGAAAGTGGTCATGCTATTGGCCTTAGCTTCGGCTAGGCGTGTGTCAGAATTGGCGGCTTTGTCATGTAAAAGCCCCTATCTGGTTTTCCATATGGACAGGGCAGAATTACGGACTCATCCGCAATTTCTGCCGAAGGTGGTGTCATCTTTTCATTTGAACCAACCTATTGTGGTGCCTGCGGCTACTCGTGACTTGGAGGACTCCAAGTTGCTTGATGTAGTCAGGGCTTTGAAGATTTATGTAGCCAGGACGGCTGGAGTCAGGAAAACTGACTCGCTGTTTATCCTGTATGCATCCAACAAGGTGGGTGCTCCTGCTTCAAAGCAGACTATTGCTCGCTGGATCTGTAACACGATTCAGCAGGCTCATTCTGCGGCTGGTTTGCCGCATCCAAAATCAGTGAAAGCCCATTCCACAAGGAAAGTGGGCTCTTCTTGGGCGGCTGCCCGAGGGGTCTCGGCATTACAACTTTGCCGAGCAGCTACTTGGTCGGGTTCAAACACCTTTGCAAAGTTCTATAAGTTTGATACCCTGGCTGAGGAGGACCTTGTGTTTGCCCATTCGGTGCTGCAGAGTCATCCGCACTCTCCCGCCCGTTTGGGAGCTTTGGTATAATCCCCATGGTCCTTACGGAGTCCCCAACATCCACTAGGACGTTAGAGAAAATAAGATTTTACTCACCGGTAAATCTATTTCTCGTAGTCCGTAGTGGATGCTGGGCGCCCGTCCCAAGTGCGGACTTTCTGCAATACGTGTATATAGTTATTGCTTAATAAAAGGGTTATGTTATGTTGGCATCTGTTGTTTGATGCTCTGTTGTTGTTCATACTGTTAACTGGGTATGTTATCACGAGTTATACAGTGTGATTGGTGTGGCTGGTATGAGTCTTACCCTGGATTCCAAAATCCTTTCCTTGTAATGTCAGCTCTTCCGGGCACAGTTTCCTTAACTGAGGTCTGGAGGAGGGGCAAAGAGGGAGGAGCCAGTGCACACCAGTAGTACTAATTCTTTCTTAGAGTGCCCAGTCTCCTGCGGAGCCCGTCTATTCCCCATGGTCCTTACGGAGTCCCCAGCATCCACTACGGACTACGAGAAATAGATTTACCGGTGAGTAAAATCTTATTTTTTTGTTTTGAAGTAAGTAGTGTGTATTTCTTTTCGCCTTTTCTATTAATTGTATAACTTATATTAGTATATAATACAAATGGAATAGGAAATGGGACAGCACGGTTGGTGTAATGGTTAGCATATCTGCCTCACAGCACTGAGCACTGGAAACCTACGGGTATATTTATTAAAGCTTCTTAAACAGAGAATTGGTGATGATGCCCATAGCAACCAATCAGGTACTGTCTATCATTTCTCTACTGCCTTTTAGAAAATGATAGACAGCATCTAATTGGATACTATGGGCAACATCACCAAATCTCTGTTTCTGCTGCGGGGTACGCTGGACTCCACAGGGAATGACATTGGGGTGTAGAGTAGGAACTTGATCCGAGGTACCAACAGGCTAAAAGCTTTGACTGTTCCCAGAATGCATAGCGCCACCTCCTCTATAACCCCGCCTCCGTGCACAGGAGCTCAGTTTTGTAGTTGGTGCCATGCAAGTACCCTGTGATATATATCCAGTCTTTACTGTGCATTGTTATATCTATTGAGTGTATAGCTATACTTAGTATTACTCTGTATTGCTAGTCCAGTGCAGTTTTATTGCATGTCATAATTTCTGCATTGCACAGTGTGACTATGTGTGTGTGCATATAGCTGCTGTGTGACCTCCATTTCGTGTATCTCACTCAGATTGCTATCCCTATATTCTATAACCTGAGGGGGCTAGGTGCGTCAGGTTTATCATTTAATTTAGGTATTTCACAAGATATACTCAGTGTGTATTTTTCTCTGTGATTTTTAGTTACCATATACCTCTTGAATTCCCTGTTTGTGCTGTTACATTACACAGGGGGTTCTTGTCAGGTATTGTGCTGCTGATATTGTACTGGGTTGCCTTGCATTGAGCTTTCAAATATGTCAGCTATGAAGGGCAATGGTGCTGATCCCACATTATGTGGTAGTGACGCTGCAGACACATTTGAGGAAAATATAGTAGCTGAGGGTTCAGGTTCTGGGGGTTCCTTTCCCCGCCAGTGGGATCGTAGCAACGGGGGATCATAATGACCCGCCTTAGGCTACTTTCTCCACACTATTGAATATGCTGGTAACTAGATTAACGCCCACTATGGGACCTCCTGTGCTGGTACAACCGCTTATGGTTCCCGCAGTTAACCCGCCATGGGCAGATCAACTGTCTGCTCAGTTACAGCAATTGAAGCAATCACTGACTACTCAGAAGTCTAACCCTTGCCCGCCTAAGACCAAGGGGTCCGCTAAGTGGGCCATTACTTCCTCACAATCCACCCATGCTCCAGACACTTTGTCTGATGAAGATGGTGTATATACTGACCCCTCAGACACTGACCCAGATGCTTCTGATGGGGAATCTGTTTCGCAGGTGGATGTTCCTGACTTGTTGGAGGCTATCCGGCTCATTCTTCAAATTACTCATGACCCGGAGCCTGATGCTGCCCCTAAGAAACTGGACAGATTTAAACGTCAGAAGGTGGTTAAACAAGTTTTACCTCATTCTTACCATTTAGTTGACATACGTCAGGAAAGAAATTCACGCCTCACAAGAAGATGCTGGCTCACTATCCCCTCGCTGCAGAGCTAAGTAAAAATTGGGAGACACCCCCGCCAGTGGATTCGCAGGTGGCGCGGCTGGTGGTATCCTCAGCTCTGCCAGTAACTACCGTCACGTCTCTGAAAGAACCGACAAATAAGCATGTCGAGGGTTGTTAAAAGGCGATTTACACCCTAGCGGGTGCTGCGCATCGGCCCACCATTGCAGCGACATGGGCTGCAGAGGCGATTGAAGTGTGTGCTCAGGAGTTGGAGGCTGAGATGTCTTCCAACACTTCTGATCATGCTAGACAATGCTTATCGTATATTGGGGGTCATTCCGAGTTGTTCGCTCGCTAGCAGATTTTAGCAGCATTGCACACGCTAGGCCGCCGCCCTCTGGGAGTGTATCTTAGCTTAGCAGAATAGCGAACGAAAGATTAGCAGAATTGCGAATAGAACATTTTTAGCAGTTTCTGAGTAGCTCCAGACCTACTCACAGATTGCGATCAGCTCAGGCCGGTTCGTTCCTGGTTTGATGTCACAAACACGCCCTGCGTTCGGCCATCCACTCCATTTCTCCAGACACTCCCGCATTTTTTCATGGCACGCCTGCGTTTTTCCGCACACTCCCAGAAAACGGCCAGTTTCCGCCCAGAAACACTCACTTCCTGTCAATCACACTCCGATCACTTCAACGATGAAAATTCTTCATTCGGACGTGAGTAAATCTACTAAGTTTTGTGCTAAAATACTTACTGCATGGGCACTGCGTATCATGCGCATGCACATTTTTGCCTTAATGGCTCCGTTGCGAAAATCGTCAACGAGCGAACAACTCGGAATGACCCCCATTGTCACAGCTTCTCATTACATTAAAGAGGCAGCTTCTGATGCCGGTATTCTGGCGACCAAGGCTTCTATGTCCATACTGGTTCACCGGATTCTATGGTTGCAGTCCTGGTCCGTGGATCTGGACTCTAAGAAAACCCTGGAGGTACTCCCTTTTAAGGGAGACATCCTTTTCCGAGAGGACCTCAACAAGATTGTGGCTGACTTAGCTTCTGCTAAAACAGCTTGTCTCCCTAGTACTGCTCCTCCGGTACCGAAGGCAAAGAGTACTTCATTTCGCTCCTTTCGTCCTTTAGGGAAAGCAAATGGTCAGGCATATCCGAAACAAGCTCGCACTTCCAAACCCAATAAGCCCAAACCCAAATGGGCCTGGGCTGCCCGTCAGCCTGCTTCCAAGACTGACAAGCCTGCTGCATGACGGGTGGGCCTCCCTCTGCGGGATCCCAGGGTGGACGGTTGAAGACCACTTCCGGTGCCTGGGTATAGGAAGTCGTCACTCGAGGTTACGCCTTATCCTTCAAAAATCGTCCCCCTCATCGATTTTGCCTGACAGACGTCCCTTCGGATCAGGTGAAGGCAAAAACTCTTCATTCGGTGGTACAGTTCCTCCTGGACACAGGAGTGGTAGTACAGGTGCCTCTGGCTCAGAGAGGCAAGGGGTACTATTCACCGCTATTCCTAGTCCCTAAACCGAATGGGTCCTTCCAGCCCATTCTCAACCTCAAGTCCTTGTACAAATTTGTGAGGGTCTCCAAGTTTCGTATGGAAACTCTTCGCTCTATTGTTCTGGCCTTGGGACTTGGAGATTATATGGTCTCCCTGGACATACAGGATGCTTACCTGCATATTCCTATTGCAATGTCTCATCAGCAATACCTGAGGTTTGCGTTTGGCAACCTCCATTACCAATTTTGTGCATTACCTTTTGGTTTGATCACGGGTCCGTGAGTCTTTACCAAGGTCATGGTGGTAATGACAGCTGTACTCCGCTGTCAAGGGGTCAGGATCCTACCATACCTGGATGACTTTTTGATCCTGGCAAATTCCCCAGAAATTCTCCTACACCATCTGGATCTGACTATCCAGTTTCTGCAAGCCCACAGGTGACTCATCATCTGGAAGAAATCTTCCCTGGTCCCTGCTCAGAGCATGGTGCACCTGGGGGCGTTGTTGGACACTCACAACCAGCGGTTGTTCTTGTCTCAGGAGAAAGTCCTGAAGCTTCAGGACAGGAGTCGATGCTTCCTATCTCGTCCGCAAGTGTGGCAAATCAAGTGCTAGGTCTCATGGTGTCGGCTTTCGACATGGTAGAGTACGCTCAATTCCATTCCCACCCTCTGCAGAAGCAGATTCATGCCAAGTGGGACGGCCTGCCGCATCGGATCAGGTCTCAAATGATCTCCTTGTCTCCGGAGGTCCGTCTGTCACTGAGCTGGTGGCTTCAGGACCAACGATTGACCAGGGGTCGTCCCTTCTGGATCTCCAGCTGGGTCCTCCTGACGACGGATGCCTGTCTGAGATGTTGGGGTGCGATGTTGGAGCAACACTCCCTTCAGGGTCGGTGGACCAAGGAGGAATCTCTCCTCCTGATAAACATTCTGGAATTGCAGGGGGGTGTTCAACTCATTGAACTTGGCCCAGCATTTAATATAGAACAGACCTGTTCAAGTACAGTCGGACAACGCCACCATGGTGGCATACATCAATCATCAAGGTGGCACTCGAATTTGCATGGCAATGAGGGAAGTATCACGGATTTTTCAGTGGGTGGAACGCCATCTACCAGCCATATCAGCAGTATTCATTCTGGGGGTCCTAAACTGGAAACGGACTTTCTCAGTCATCAGGACGTACACGCCGGAGAGTGGAGCCTCCATCCAGAAGTGTTTCAACTCCTTGTGGACAAGTGGGGCCTTCCAGATGTGGACCTGATGGCGTCTCGACACAATCACAAGGTTCCGGTCTTCGGAGCAAGGACAAGAAATCCTCAAGCAGCGTTCATTGCACTGGCAATTCCATGAAACTTTCAGCTGCCATACGTGTTCCCTCCGGTGTCACTCCTGCCCAGAGTAATAAGGAAGTTCAAGCAAGAAGGAGGACTCCTACTTCTGATCACTCCCGCGTGGCCCAGCCAGCATTGGTTCTCAGACCATCAGGGTCTCTCGATAGAGCGTCCCCTTGTACTTCCACAGCGCCCAGATCTCCTCATTCAGGGCCCCTGTGTATATCAGGATTTAGCCCGGTTGGCTTTGACGGCGTGGCTCTTGAAGCTTCCGTCTTGAGGGCTAAAGGATTTTTTGAGGCGGTCATTCAAACCATGTTGAAGCCCCGGAAATTGGCTCCTGCTTGGATTTACCATTGGGTCTGGAATTCTTACTTTGCTTGGTGCACATCTAACAATCATGACGCTTACAAGTTTAGTACGGACAAATTTTGGGCTTTCTACAACAGGGCCTGGACTTGAGCCTTCGTCTGGCATCCATCAAGGTTCATATTTCTGCCTTGTCGGTTTGGTTCCAGAGAAAAATTGTGACTTTACCTGATGTGCATACGTTCACTCAGGGTGTGTTGCGGATTCAACCTCCCTATGTCCCGCCTGTGGCCCCTTGGGACTTGTCGGTGGTTTTTGAGGTGTTGCAAGGGTCTCCATTTGAGCCTCTTGAATCTGCAGACCTTAAGTGGCTTTCTCTTAAGGTATTGTTTCTTCTGGCCATTGCCTCTGCTAGACAGGTGTCGGATTTGGGTGCCCTGTCTTGTAGGTCACCATATCTGATTTTTCACCGTGATCCGGCGGTTCTTAGAACACGTCCCAGGTATTTACCTAAGGTGGTGTCTTCTTTCCACCTTAATCAGGAGATTGTGGTTGCGGCCTTTGCCTCTCCTGAATTGTCTTCCAAAGAGCGGTCTTTGGATGTGGTACAGACTCTCCGTATCTACGTGGAGTACTGCCTCCATCAGGAAGTCGGATTCTCTCTTTGTTCTGTTTGGTTTTCACAAACATGGCTGGCCTGCTCACAAGCAGACCCTGGTCAGATGGATTAGAATGGTGATTGCACATGCTTATGTACAGGCTGGCCTTCCAGCTCCTGCCACCATAAAGGCCCATTCTACTCAGTCGGTTTGACCTTCTTGGGCCGCCAGCCGTGGTGCGACCCTTGGACAATTGTGCAAGGCGGCTACATGGTCCTCAGTGAACACATTCATAAGGTTCTATGCCTTCGATACTTCCGCCTCCCAGAATGCTTCCTTTGGATGCCGGGTTCTTGTGCCCGCTACAGTGCGTCCCCTCCCATAAGGAACTGCTTTAGGACATCCCCAATGTCATTCCCTGTGGAGCCCAGTGTACCCCGCAGCAGAAAACGAGATTTATGATGAGAACTTACCATTGTTAAATCTCTTTCTGCGAGGTACACTGGGCTCCACAGGGTGCTCACCCTGAAGCACTTAGCTTCTTTGGGTTGGTATTGCTTTAGCCGCTGACACTTTCTCCTGTCGTGAGAGTGTGGTTTATGTGGCTACGAACAGTTGTCGTCTCTTTTGCCTGCTACTGCATTGGACTGGTTAACAAAAACTGAGCTCCTGTGCACGGAGGCGTGGTTATAGAGGAGGCGGTGCTGTGCATTCTGGGAACAGTCAAAGCTTTTAGCCTGTTGGTGCCTCCGATCAAGATCCTACTCTACACCCCAATGTCATTCCCTGTGGAGCCTAGTGTACCTCGCAGAAAGAGATTTAACAACGGTAAGTTCTTACCATAAATCTCGTTTTTAAAAGCTTTAATAAATTTACCCCTAGTATGTGTACATGTGGTAGGGAATATTGATTTGGGGGGATGCAGTTACCATTCCTGCGGTTGGGGTCCCGGCTGTCAGCATACCGGCGCTGGGATCCTGACTGCCACAATGCTAGCAGGGGGCCCAGGACTATTCCCAGTCGTGGGTGTCCAAGACACCCATATTGTGGGAATAGAACCTGAGGCAAGCGCAGCGTGGCGAGCACAGTAAACCCTGCAAGGGGCTTTGTTGCGCTCGCCCTCCTGCCGGGATTCTCTCGGCTGGGATCCCGGCATCGGTATGCTAACCACCGAGATACTGGCTTCCGGTAACCCGTACACAATACGATTTGGGCATAGACTTATGTGAATGACCAAATATGATCTGTAAAGCACTGAGGAATATGTGTGCACTATATAAATAACTGGAGATGCATTAAAAAAATAAACTGGACAGGCAATGTGTGCAATTGTTTCACTCCATATAAACACTAATACAATATTTTTTAAAGTAGTATCAAAGAACACTACATATAAAAAATAAATCTATACTAAGTCAAATTATATGTAATCATGAGAGTACATACAGTAGAATTAGATTGGTAATGTACAGAATACATAGATCTGTGTAATAATTATTCAAGTGAAAGTCAATTTCATTCATAAATTGCAGCTATAAATCAGGCTTTCATCTGGAAACTGTGATTGTTCTTGGTGAATCTTGATGCCTTCTCTCCAGCTATATTGAGGAGTGATTGTCCCAAGTTAGAAACTGCCCCTCAGCAAAGCTGCAGCTCTTTTTTAATAAAATGATTTGGTACTGGCTATTACTTAATAACAAGATCGAAGTGGAAAAGATGAATGTCCAAAGTAGTAATATCCGATTGCTTTGAACAGATAATCTGGTCTCCTCCATATTAATGCATTTCAACATAACTCATGTTTCTGCAGAAATGTATGGCTAAAACATTTGTAGGTTGATTAGCTCCTGATTAAATTGGACTTTAGTGTAAGGTGAGTGAGGCAAAGGAGTTTATAAAATGGCGGGTCATCAGTTGTTGAAAATTGCTGTGCAGGATGTTAGGGCTCCATGGGTATGCAGTCACCATGGGGACTATTCATGAAGCAGTGAATTGAGTGAAGAAGAGAGCCTGTGGAGAAGTTGCCCATGGCAACCAATCAGCTGCTCCGTACAGTTGTATAGTATGCAAATTATAAATGTTACTTCAATGCTGATTGGTTGCCATGGGCAATTTCTCCACTGGCTCACTTCTCCACACTTTTCACTACTTCATGAATAGACCCCCATGTCATCATTCACAATATTAACAGCAAATGATTGACATTGATAATGTCGACATGTTTAAAATGTTGATATCAGCATTTGCATAATGTCAACATTAACAGAATGTTGATATCGGAAATGCCACCATTGTCATAATACTGAGATTTCCATTAAGGCAGGGGTAGGCAAATATTTGTGACATGGAACCTACTTTCTGTTTACTTACCAGTGATCTACAAGCATCAGTGCATTGTAACTTTGCCCAAAATGTGTTACTGAGATTACTTGAAGTGCATGGCATTAGCAGGCTTGAATAATCAGGACAGTAGGTACTCATTCCTAACTGCAAGCAGACATCAAGCTTGTCAAAAAATAGCCCACATCAAATAATAGCACCGATAATAATGTACACATTACAGAAAGCATAAATAATAATTTCCACATCAAACAATAGTTTTCTTGCCATGGGCAGTGAAGTTCTGTGAGCCAGGCTTCACAAAACACATTCAATCACAGGGCGTGACTCTGGTGGGCGCTATACTGGTGTTTGCACAGTTGAGTGATTTTGTTTATACTGCGCATGCGTGAAAACTTCAGAAAACTCTTAAGGTGGGTACATACTTTAAATTCTAAGCAATCTGGAAGGTAAATTCAGGTATCCAGTAGAGTGCTCCCTTAATGGGTGGCAGCCTGGACACCTGGACACCCACAATGGGGGCATTCGTCTTTCCCAGCTGGTGTGTGGGTGGTGGGTGAGCTAGACCACTCAGTGGTCCTCCGCTCCATGATGTTTCACAGACAACGTGCCCTGGATAAATTTCTTCACAGGGTGCTGCTAGAATCCAAATTACTGACAATGAGCTCTCCAGTAACAGCAAAGAGGTGAGGAGAATGGTGCCAGCAGTGTGATTGCCCACAGTATGTAGCAGAGTGTCTCAGAGCCAGCGGTAGAAAGGCCATGACCTGCTCCCTGCCTCTGTGGTACTACTGAATTGGGGCACGGTTTTTAATCTCCCCACAGCACACAGGTGCCAACATGACTTCACCGGACTGCTGCACTAGTGGATGCTGGGCTTCTGAGTCCCCAGAAGCATTGTATAAATAATATAATTGGATGTACCAAAAACCTGGCGCTGATTTAGAACGGCAGCATAAACACAATATATACAAAGTCATCACAACCTTGTAGAAACAAATGGTAAAACAATTAAAAAGTCCTTGCACCAAACTTGTTCCAGATGTATGCTTCAATCAACAGTCATTTGGATTCTCCTCATTCAATATGTCTCACAGGCGTGGAGGTAGGAAAAATGAAGAAAAGAGGGGTATAATTAACAACTCTATTTTATGTGAAGATCAGGGAAGGTTGGTATTCTCAAACCCTTATCCTCTCCCCAAAAGAGTGGGGTGCAGAAATCCTCTAAAGTATGGGGCACCACCGTGATAACAAACAGAATAGTGCTCACTTTGATCTTACTTTCAATAGATATGCAGAATACTCATAAAGGTATCTAACTCTTATGAACACAAAACCAAAGGTGGATTCATAACAGATGCTCACACTGCTTACGTGTTGATCTTGTTATTTAATTCCACTTCTCATGGCGTAGTATACTTAAAAACAGTATTTCATCACAATATATGATATACATATAAAAAGGGGATTCTCCCAGTCTCCGTACCAGAAATATATGAAGCATAGACATAACAAACAAAACCATGTGATGAAACCCGGGTATTAGTTCTGTATACCATACTGATGCTCAAAAGATCCGCGTGGATGGGAAGCCCCTGAACAGTCACTCCTCCGACATGTTTCAACATCAAGGGGTGTCTTTTTCAAGGTCAAGGACCTTGAAAAAGACATCCCTTGTTGTTGAACCATGTCAGATGCCCTGCAAGCTACCAGTAGATCAAAATTTACCTTTTGGCCAGGTCTGTTGTTAAGGATTAGGTTAGGTTACTGTTAGGGTTAGGTATGTAATTACTGGCCAAAACTTCACTTTTAAATTAATTGTGTTGAAGACTATTAAACTGACAAAAAATATGGACATAAATACTGTTTTTTTAAATGAAAAGCATAGTAAACATTAATAATTTTACAAGAGCTGTAAATAGTATACAGAGGAATAAAATAAACATTTATACAGGTTTATAACTTCGTTGACAGCCTCTGGGTAATATTCAACATGAAAATCCAGAAAGCTTTGCATTGATGATTTTTTGTTTTGTTTTGTTTAAATCTCCAACTCTAGCTATTGATTTAATACCAAGTGCCCCAAGCCTCCCAGCCTTTATTTACAGCAGGAGTGCACTGCAAGCTGTATACATTGAAAAGGTCAGGGAAAGGGGGACACTATATGTTTGTTTGTATGTATGTATGTATGTATGTATGTATGTATGCATGTATGTATCATATTTGCCAATATTCTGGCTGCTCTCTGCGGGAGAGAGCAGCCAGGTCGGCTCAGCAGGGGGGCAGGCTGTGACGTGGGGAGGAGGCGGACCGGAGGCAGGACGGGGGTGGAGCAGGGGCGGACCGGGGGCGGAGTTACTATGTCACGTCCTTTAAACCACGCCCCCGCTCTGTAATGCTGCGATCCCCGGCATTACACTGCAGGGGGCGTGGCTATGATTATGCGATTCAGCAAGTATCGCGTCATCAACTGCCCGGACCGCCCACTTTACACAGTAAGTGGGCGGACGGGCAGGGTGACTGCTGGTTCCAGGAGACTTGCCTGCTCTTCCGTGGGGCCGGGAGGGTCACCCGATTTTCGGGAGCCTCCCGGCCATTCCGGGAGAGTAGGCAAGTATGGTATGTATGTATGTATCAGTGGCGTAACTACTGCCCCCGCAGTCCTCGCGGTGGCTTGGGGCGAGGGGCTGCGGGGGCGCCACTGATTACAGAAGACTGACATGCGGACGAGCGCCCGCATGTCAGTCTGCTTTCTCCTTCCCGCCGCCGCTTGTTGGAGGGACACGGACGGCACAGCGTGTGCCTCTCCTGTGTCCCTCCTGCATCATCTCCGGCGGCCGCGGGTCTAATAGGGGGAAGTGCCGTCCGTGAGCTCTAATTGGCTCACGGACGGCACTTCCCCCTATTAGACCCGCGGCCGCCGGAGATGATGCAGCAGGAGGGACACAGGAGAGGCGATCTGTGCCCTCCGTGTCCCTCCAATAAGCGGCGGCGGCGACGGCGGCACTGGGGGGAATATCTGGCACTGGGGGGGGGGGGATGTCTGGCACTGGGGCATATATGGCACTGGGGGGGAGATGTCTGGCACTAGGGGGGATATCTGGCACTGGGGCATATATGGCACTGGGGGGGGGATATCTGGCACTGGGGGGGGGATGTCTGGCACTGGGAGGGATATCTGGCACTGGGGGGGATATCTGGCACTGGGGGGGAGATGTCTGGCACTAGGGGGGATATCTGGCACTGGGGCATATATGGCACTGGGGGGGGATGTCTGGCACTGGGGGGGATATCTGGCACTGGGGGGGGGATGTCTGGCACTGGGGCATATATGGCACTGGGGGGGGATGTCTGGCACTGGGGCATATATGGCACTGGGGGGGGATGTCTGGCACTGGGGGGGATATCTGGCACTGGGGGGGGGGATGTCTGGCACTGGGGCATATATGTCACTGGGGGGGGGATGTCTGGCACTGGGGGGGGATGTCTGGCACTAGGGGGGATATCTGGCACTGGGGGAATATCTGGCACTGGGGGCATATGTGGCACTGGGGGGGAATATATGGCACTGGCGGCATATCTGGCACGGGGGGAATATCTGGCACTGGGGGCATATGTGGCACTGGGGGGGAATATCTGGCACTCGGGGCATATGTGGCACTGGGGGGGGGGTATATGTGTACCTGGCACATGGGGGGGGCTATATTTGGCACCGGGGGCATGTGAGTACCTGGCACCGTGGGGGAATATCTGGCACTGGGGTCATATGTGGCACTGGGAGCACAGCCCTAGCAACAAGGACTACCTCCTAGCAACGAGCATGACACCCAGTGCATGAAACACCTGACAACGAGCATGACACCGAGTGCATGAAACACCTGGCAACGAGCATGACACCCAGTGCATGAAACCCCTGACAACGAGAAGGTAATTGAAAAGTAATTAGAAGCCTTACTGTAGGACTTAATGTGTAATGGGCATTACGGTGTGTGGCATAATGTATCACGGACATTGCGGTGTGTGTCATAATGTGTCACAGGCATTACGGTGTATGGTATACTATATCGCGGGCATTGTGATATGTGGTATAATGTCTCAGGGTCATTGCAGTGTGTGGCATAATGTATCACGGACATTGCGGTGTGTGTCATAATGTGTCACAGGCATTACGGTGTATGGTATACTATATCGCGGGCATTGTGATATGTGGTATAATGTCTCAGGGTCATTGCAGTGTGTGGCATAATGTATCACGGACATTGCGGTGTGTGTCATAATGTGTCAGGCATTACGGTGTGTAGTATACTATATCACGGGCATTGTGGTATAATGTCTCAGGGTCATTGCAGTGTGGCATAATACATAACGGGCATTGCGGTGTGTGGCATAGGGTATAACGGGCAGGGCATTGCGGTATGTGTCACAGGCATTACGGTGTATGGTATACTATATCACGGGCATTGTGGTATAATGTCTCAAGGTCATTGCGGTGTGTGTCATAATGTGTCACAGGCATTGTATGTGCTATAATGTATCAGGGGCATTGCAGTGTGTAGCATAATGTATAACGGGCATTGCGATTCCTGTCATAATGTGTCGGGGGCATTACGGTGTGTGGCATAATGTGTCACAGGCATTACGGTGTGTGGCATAATGTGTCACAGGCATTACGGTGTGTGGCATAATGTGTCGGGGGCATTATGGTGTGTGGCATAATGTGTCATGTGCATTATTGTGTGTGGAATAATGTCTAAGGGCCATTGCAGTATGTGGCATAATGTATACTGGGCATTACTATAAGGAGGAAAAATGACAAATAATGTAAGGGGCATGAATCAGGATTATTTTTCTTTCCTGTGGTGGCTAACGTCTGGGCGTGCAGGTTGCAAAACTGGGGTATAAGGTAGTCTTTTCCTGCAATACCACGCCCCTTTATGATAAACCACGCCCATTCCAACAAAACCACGCCCCTTTTTTGCAGCGCGCGCCTTCGGCGCGCGCATATTTATCCCTTTCTTGCTCCCAATTATGCGGGGGGTGGGGGTGGCGCCAAAGAATTTTTTGGCTTGGGGGAGAAAAATTTCTAGTTACGCCACTGGTATGTATGTATGTATGTATGTATGTATGTATGTATGTATGTATGTATGTATGTATGTATGTATGTGTGTGCGTGACTGTAGAAATGTCTGACTGTATGAATGTGTGCATGCCGCCCCATCCATCAAGATTTTGTTGAATGCAACAAAGGCATGATTATTATTCATGTACCCGTTCCCTGTGTTTAAAATGCTGCCCATTAAGGCTCCCTAGTCAGCCCCCCCCAAAAAAAAACACACAAAAAAACAAAAACATGGCTCTGTCTGGGCTTTTTTTTTCTTTTTTTACATCTACAGTATGTTCATGCATTATTCAGTTCAAATACCATTCTGCAGTTATCTTGCAAAAGACAGAATTGTTAATGTTTGCTTTTGTGATTAATATAGCTTTTAATGCTGATTTTTTTTGTCCTGTCACACCAGATTAAAAATTTGAATTCCATTCTGTGTAAAGTCAAAAGTTCATTCAAACATATGTGACAAATATTATTCTGAAATAGATACCTAGTATAAAATATAATAAGGAAATTGGATATTTTTATATTTACTAGTTTCAAGTTGAATATTATCTAGTTGAAGGAACAAAAAAGAGGTGTAATTTCACAGAAAAGTACAGCATTGGTTGCTCTGCTGGGGAGTGGTAGGTCTGCAGCAAATTGATCTAACTGTTTTTTTTCCCCTACTGTTTTATTCTTCATTTCTCATCTTCTCTGTCTTAAGGGCCCTACACACTTGGTGATATCTTTGAAAGATATTGGCCCTCATTCCGAGTTGATCGGTCGCAAGGCGAATTTAGCAGAGTTACACACGCTAAGCCGCCGCCTACTGGGAGTGAATCTTAGCTTCTTAAAATTGCGACCGATGTATGCGCAATATTGCGATTACTAACTACTTAGCAGTTTCAGAGTAGCTTCAGACTTACTCTGCCTGTGCGATCAGTTCAGTGCTTGTCGTTCCTGTTTGACGTCACAAACACACCCAGCGTTCGCCCAGGCACTCCCACCGTTTCTCCGGCCACTCCTGCGTTTTTCCCGGAAACGGTAGCGTTTTCAGCCACACGCCCCTGAAACGCCGTGTTTCCGCCCAGTAACACCCATTTCCTGTCAATCACATTACGATCGCCGGAGCGAAGAAAAAGCCGTGAGTAAAAATACTTTCTTCATAGTAAAGTTACTTGGCGCAGTCGCAGTGCGAACTTTGCGCATGCGTACTAAGCGGATTTTCACTGCGATGCGATGAAAAATACCGAGCGAACAACTCGGAATGAGGGCCATTGTTCACAAATGAATGATAAATTGTTCATAACGTTCAGTGCGTATGCAACAACAATGAACAATGGGGCTAATTCCAAGTTGATCGCAGCAGGAATTTTGGTAGCAGTTGGGCAAAACCATGTGCACTGCAGGGGAGGCAGATATAACATGTGCAGAGAGAGTTAGATTTGGGTGTGGTGAGTTCAATCTGCAATCTAAATTGCAGTGTAAAAATAAAGCAGCCAGTATTTACCCTGCACAGAAACAAAATAACCCACCCAAATCTAAGTCTTTCTGCACATGTTATATCTGCCCCTACTGCAGTGCACATGGTTTTGCCCAACTGCTAAAAAATTTCCTGCTGCGATCAACTTGGAATTACCCCCAATGTGCCTCCCCGCAATCGTTCATCGTTGTTCGATCGTTTAAATATGCAAGCCAATTTGGACGCTATGGATGTATGTAATGTCATATTGTCCAAATCGTCCATAGAGATCGTTCAGTGTGTATGCAAAAAATAATTCATAAAAAATTGTTCGTCTTTCAAATCCTTCTTGCATATTGCAAAAATCTATTAGTGTGTAGGGTCCATTACTTTCATATTAGCACTAAATACTTTTGTTGATAGTTCATTTAATTGCTATTTTTTAGACACCTGTTCCTTCTTCGCCCCTGGGCTGTGTTTTTTTCCCTTCTTCTTTCTGAGGGCTTATCCACTTACCAAGTACTCCCTCCAATCCCTGAGACCTCACCATCCCCTCCTCTTCTTTGTCGGTCTATTCTGCTACTCTCTCCTTTTCCCATCCCCTCACACCAACTCTCCACCCCTTCCTCTCCTGTAGTCTGTCTTTGTCTTTCTCATCTTGTCACAGACCATTGTAGTTGCAGTACACTCTAGACTCTAGAGCAGGGGTGGGGAACCTCCGGCCAGCTGGCCGTATACGGCCCGCGAAGCCGTTTGGTCCGGCCCACCAGCTTGTGTCAGTGAGACACGCTGCCGCTCAGTCCGGCGGCAGCGTGTCTCAGCTGTCAGAACAGGGAGGAGAGCGCGGCTGTCGGGTGGGAGCGGCGGCGTGTAGTACTTCAAACCAGCCACCGGTCCGTGAGCCAATCAGAGCTCGCGGACCGGCAGCCAATCAGGAGCCGCGGCTGCCGGTCCGCGAGCTCTGATTGGCTCTCGAACTGGCGGCTGGTTTGAAGTACTACACGCCGCCGCTCCCACCCGACAGCCGCGCTCTCCTCCGTGTCCCACGGTAAGCAGCACGGAGGGGAGAGGAGAGGGGGGAGGGCATCTGTATACCTGGCACTGTGGGGGCATTTGTATACCTGGCACTGTGGGGGCATCTGTATAACTGCCACTGTGGGGGCATCTGTATAACTGGCACTGTGGGGGCATCTGTATAACTGGCACTGTGAGGGGCATTTGTATACCTGGCACTGTGGGGGCATCTGTATACCTGGCACTGTGGGGGCATCTGTATACCTGGCACTGTGGGGACATCTGTATACCTGGCACTGTGAGGGGCATTTGTATACCTGGCACTGTGGGGGCATCTGTATACCTGGCACTGTGGGGACATCTGTATACCTGGCACTGTGAGGGGCATTTGTATACCTGGCACTGTGAGGGGCATTTGTATACCTGGCACTGTGGGGGCATTTGTATACCTGGCACTGTGAGGGGCATTTGTATACCTGGCACTGTGGGGGCATCTGTATACCTGGCACTGTGGGGGCATCTGTATACCTGGCACTGTGGGGGCATTTGTATACCTGGCACTGTGGGGGCAATTGTGGATCTGGCACCGCACTATTGGGGGCATATGTGTATCACGTCCCATTTTAACTGGCCACACCCATTTTTTTGGCGCGCACAGTACCTCTAAGGGGCAGACCTACTGGGGGGGCAGGGTCATTTTTTAAGTTGAGAATTTTTGTATGGCCCCCGAAGGATTTTATAAATATCCAAATGGCCCTCGGTAGAAAAAAGGTTCCCCACCCCTGCTCTAGAGCTTCACAAGGATTAAACAGATACTCCCTCTGGTCAGGTAAGTGCCAGTGGAGATGTAAAAATGTCTTAATGTTATCTAGGTAGGGGTGTATTTGTTTCTCACGGTGGTGGGGTGGCGGTGTGTGTGTGTGTGTGTTTTTTTTATATTAATTTCTCATACGTCCTAGAGGATGCTGGGGACGCTTCAAGATCCATGGGGTATAGATGGGATCCGCAGGAGACATGGGCACTTTAAGACTTTGAATGGGTGTGAACTGGCTCCTCCCTCTATGCCCCTACTCCAGACTCCAGTTAGATTCAGTGCCCAGTGAGACTGGATGCACACTGAGGAGCTCTCCTGAGTTTCCCTGAAAAATACTTTATGTTAGGTTTTTTATTTTCAGGGAGACCTGCTGGCAACAGGCTCCCTGCTTCGTGGGACTGAGGGGAGAGAAGCAGACCTACTTCTGTGAGTTTAAAGGCTCTGCTTCTTAGGCTACTGGACACCATTAGCTCCAGAGGGTCTGATCTCTAGGTACGCCTAGATGCTCGTTCCCGGAGCCGCGCCGCCACCCCCCTTGCAGAGCCAGAAGTCAGAAGACGGGTGAGTAGAAGAAGATCAGAAGACTTCAGTGATGGCTTTGAGGCACCGCGGAGCCGGCGCGCTGCGCGCCATGCTCCCCCACACACACAGCGGCACTACAGGGTGCAGGGCGCGGGGGGGGCGCCCTGGGCAGCATGAAACCTCACTAATGGACTGGCAAAAACGGCATACAGTGCCTTGGCACTAAAACCAGACCCCCGCCAGTATAAATATGTGGAAAACAGCGGGGCTGAAGCGCGCCATTAAGGGGGCGTGGCTTAGCCCTCACAGCTCTAATCAGCGCCATTTTCTCTTCAGAGAGCTGCAGAGACGCTGGTCCTGGCCTCCTACACTGCTGTACAAGTAACAGGGTGCAAAACGGGGGAGGGGGGGGGGCACAGTAATTTGGTGCTGTTTTATTAATATTAAAAGCGCTAACAGGTATGAGGCATTATATTATACGTTTCAGAACCGGGATAGGTGCTGGGTTGTGAGCTGGCAAACTCCCTCTGTGTTTCTCTAATAGTCTTTGCTGTGGGTCTGTCCCCTATAGCCCCACTGTGGTTGTGGGTGTCGATACGCATGTGTCGGCATGTCTGAGGCTGAGTGCTCTTCCCAGGAGGAGGCTGGAGTGGGGACAGAAAAGACTGGGAGTGACCCTGTCGGCACCGCCGACTGCTGATTGGGTAAATGTTTTGAGTGTTTTGAATGCAAATGTGGCTCTATTGAATAAGAGATTAGATAAATCTGAGTCTCAGAACCAGACATGGAGAAAATCCATGGAAGATGCATTGTCACAAGTGCAAACCCCCTCGGGGTCACAGAAGCGTTCATTTACCCAGATAGCGGATACAGATACCGACACTGACTCTGACTCCAGTGTCGACTATTGTGATGCCAGGTTGAATCCTAAACTGGCTAAGAGCATTCAGTACATGATTGTGGCGATAAAAGACGTTTTACATATCACGGAAGACCCTGCTGTTCCTGAGACAAGGGTCTGTATGAATAAAGGAAAGAAAACTGAGGTAACGTTTCCTCCCTCTCATGAACTGAACACTCTTTTTGAAAAGGCTTGGGAAAATCCTGACAAAAAGTTACAGATTCCCAAGAGAATTCCGGTGGCATATCCGTTCCCCTCTGGGGACAGGGAAAAGTGGGAGTCAACCCCCACTGTGGACAAAGCTCTATCGCGTCTGTCCAAAAAGTTGGCACTTCCATCTCCTAACACAGCAGCCCTAAAGGATCCTGCGGATCGTAAGCAGGCAAATACATTGAAATCCATTTATGTCACTACGGGTACGCTGCTCAGACCTGCCGTTGCATCGGCATGGGTGAGTAGCGCTATTGAAAAATGGGCAGATAACTTGTCACCTGATATAGATACCCTGGATAGGGATAGCGTTCTTTTGACATTGGGTCATATCAGGGATGCTGCAGCCTACCTAAAGAAAGCTGCAAGGAATATTGGCCTCTTGGTATCAAAGGGACAATGCCATGGCAGTCTCTGCCAGGAGAGCATTGTGGATTCATCAGTGGAATGCTGATGCGGACTCAAGAAGGCTATGGAGTCTCTGCCGTATAAAGGTGGTGTCTTGTTTGGTGACGGCCTCGCTGACCTGGTATCTACGGCTACCGCGGGTAAGTCATCATTTCTACCTTATGTCCCTGCACAACAAAAGAAAACGCCCCACTATCAGATGCAGTCCTTTCGGCCCAATAAATACAAAAAAGGACGAGGGTCTTCCTTCCTTGCTACTAGAAGAAGAGGAAGGGGAAAAAGGTCACCGGCTGTGGCAGGTTCCCAAGAGCAGAAGTCCTCCCCGGCTTCTGCCAAATCCACCGCATGACGCTGGGGCTCCTCTGCGGGAGTCCGCACTGGTGGGGGCACATCTCCAACTCTTCAGTCAGGTCTGGGTTCGCTTGGCCCTGGATCCTTGGGTATTAGAAATAGTAGCCCAAGGGTACAAATTAGAGTTTCAAGACGTGCCCCCTCACCGATTTTTCAAATCGGCCTTGCCAGCTTCTCTTCCGGAAAGGGAGGTAGTATGCGCTGCAATACAAAAGCTGTGTCAAAATCAAGTCATTGTCACGATACCCCGTCACAGCAGGGAGAAGGCTTTTATTCGAGCCTGTTCGCGGTCCCGAAGCTGGATGGCTAGGTCAGACCGATTCTGAACCTAAAAACCCTCAATTTCTATCTGAAAAAATTCAAATTCAAGATGGAATCTCTCCGAGCAGTGATCTCCAGTCTGGAGGAGGGGGATTTTATGGTGTCGGTCGACAGAAAGGATGCCTACTTACACGTCCCCATATATCCTCCACATCAGGCTTACCTGAGGTTTGCGGTTCAGGATTGTTATTACCAATTTCAGACATTGCCGTTTGGTCTGTCCACGGCTCCGAGGATTTTCACCAAAGTGATCCGGAAATGATGGTTCTCCTGCGCAAGCAAGGAATCACAATTATCCCGTACTTGGACAATCTCCTGATAAAGGCGATATCCAAGGAGCAATTACTGAAAAACGTTACGCTCTCCCTGAAAATTCTGCAACAACATGGTTGGCTCCTAAACTTTCCAAAATCACAGTTGGTTCCGACAACACGGCTGTCATTCTTGGGTATGATTCTGGACACAGAATTACAGATGGAGTTTATTCCAGTGGAAAAGGCTCTGGAAATCCAGAACATGGTCAAACAGATTCTGAAACCGGCAAGAGGGTCGATTCATCAATGCACTCGGTTGCTGGGGAAGATGGTGGTGGCCTACGAGGCCATTCAGTTTGGCAGGTTCCATGCCAGGGTGTTTCAGTGGGACCTGTTGGACAAGTGGTCCGGGTCTCACCTGCACATGCACCGGAAAATAATCCTATCTTCCAGGACCAGAATCTCTCTCCTGTGGTGGCTGCACAGTTCTCACCTCCTAGATGGACACAGGTTCGGGATCCAGGATTGGATCCTGGTGACCACGGATGCAAGTCTAGCTGGGGAGCAGTCACACAGGGGGAAAATTTCCAGGGAAAATGGTCAAGCCAGGAAGCTTGTCTGCACATAAACATTCTGGAATTAAGGGCCATTTACAACAGCCTTCTGCAAGCGGAACATCTTCACGGTCTGCCCGTCTTGATTCAGTCGGACAACATAACAGCAGTGGCATACATAAACTGCCAGGGCGGAACAAAGAGCACAGCGGCAATGGCGGAGGCCACAAAAGTTCTTCGCTGGGCGGAAAGACATGCAAGCGCTCTGTCAGCAGTCTTTATTCCAGGCGTGGACAACTGGGAAGCAGACTTCCTCAGCAGACACGATCTCCATTCAGGAGAGTGGGGTCTTCATCAAGAGGTCTTTGCAGAAGTGACACGTCGTTGGGGAATTCCTCAAATAGACATGATGGCGTCTCGCCTCAACAAGAAACTTCAGAGATATTGTTCCAGGTCGAGGGACCCTCAAGCAATAGCGGTGGACGCCCTAGTGACACCGTGGGTGTTTCAGTCGGTCTATGTGTTCCCTCCACTTCCACTCATTCCAAAGGTGATAAAGATCATAAGAAGAACAAGAATTCAGGCGACACTCATTGTTCCAGACTGGCCAAGGAGGGCCTGGTATCCGGATCTTCAGGAATTACTCATTGGAGATCCCCGGCCTCTTCCTCTACGAGAGGACCTGTTACAGCAAGGACGGTGCGTGTATCAAGACTTACCGTGGCTGCGTTTGACGGCATGGCGGTTGAACGCCAAATCCTAGCCTGAAAGGGTATTCCCAGTGAAGTCATTCCCACACTACTTCAGGCTAGAAAAGAAGTAACGACGAGGCATTACCACCGTATTTGGAGAAAATGTGTCTTGGTGTGAATCCAAGAAGGCTCCTACGGAAGAATTTCAGCTGGGGCGTTTTCTCCATTTTTTGCAAGCAGGTGTGGATGCGGGCCTAAAGTGGTCATGCTGTTGGCCTTGGCATCTGCAAGGCGGGTGTCTGAATTAGCGGCTTTGTCTCACAAGAGCCCCTATTTGATATTCCATGTAGATAGAGCGGAGTTGAGAACTCGTCAGCAATTTCTACCAAATGTGGTTTCATCGTTTCACATGAACCAAACTATTGTGGGCCAGTGGCTACTGAAGCCTTGGCGGAATCGAAGTCTCTCGATGTGGTCAGAAGCTTTGAAAATTTATGTCGCCAGAACGGCTCAGATTAGGAAAACGGAGGCTCTGTTTGTCCTGTATGATCCCAACAAGATTGGGGCTCCTGCTTCCAAGCAGACTATTGCACGCTGGATCTGTAATACGATTCAGCATGCTCATTCTACGGCGGGATTGCCATTACCGAAATCGGTGAAGGCCCATTCTACGAGAAAGGTGGGCTCTTCTTGGGCGGCTGCCCGAGGAGTCTCGGCATTACAGGTTTGCCGAGCGGCTACTTGGTCGGGTTTAAACACTTTGCTAAGTTCTACAAGTTTGATACCTTGGCTGAGAAGAACCTCATGTTTGGTCAATCGGTGCTGCAGAGTCATCCGCACTCTCCCGCCCGTTCTGGAGCTTTGGTATAAACCCCATGGTTCTTGAAGCATTCCCAGAATCCTCTAGGACATATGAGAAACTAGGATTTTAATACCTACCTGTAAATCCTTTTCTCTTAGTCCGTAGAGGATGCTGGGTGCCCGCCCCAGTGTGGACTCTATCTGCAGTACTTGTTTAATAGTTATTCCTTGTGTTACACAAAGGTTGTGCTTTGGTTATGGTCAGCCTGTTGCTGATTTTGTTCATGCCGTTGACTGGAATTCTGTTAAATGCCAGGTTGTATGGCGTGTTTGGTGGTGTGAGCTGGAATGTATCTCACCCTTAGTTTAACAATAAATCCTTTTCCTCGAAATGTCCATCTCCCTGGGCACAGTTCCTATAACTGGAGTCAGGAGGAGGGGCATAGAGGGAGGAGCCAGTTCACACCCATTCAAAGTCTTAAAAGTGCCCATGTATCCTGCGGATCCCGTCTATACCCCATGGTTCTTGAAGCATCCCCAGCATCCTCTACGGACTAAGAGAAAAGGATTTACCGGTAGGTATTAAAATCCTATTTCTCTGACGTCCTAGTGGATGCTGGGAACTCCGTAAGGACCATGGGGAATAGCGGCTCCGCAGGAGACTGGGCACAAAAAGAAAGCTTTAGGACTACCTGGTGTGCACTGGCTCCTCCCCCTATGACCCTCCTCCAAGCCTCAGTTAGATTTTTGTGCCCGACCGAGCAGGGTGCAATCTAGGGGGCTCTCCTGAGCTTCTTAGATAAAAGTTAGTTTTAGGTTTTTTATTTTCAGTGAGACCTGCTGGCAACAGGCTCACTGCATCGAGGGACTAAGGGGAGAAGAAGCGAACCTGCCTGCTTGCAGCCAGCTTGGGCTTCTTAGGCTACTGGACACCATTAGCTCCAGAGGGATCGAACACAGGCCCAGCCTCGGAGTCCGGTCCCAGAGCCGCGCCGCCGGCCCCCTTACAGAGCCAGAAGCAAGAAGAGGTCCGGAAAATCGGCGGCAGAAGACATCAGTCTTCATCAAGGTAGCGCACAGCACTGCAGCTGTGCGCCATTGCTCCTCATGCACACCTCACACTGCGGTCACTGATGGGTGCAGGGCGCTGGGGGGGGGCGCCCTGAGCAGCAATATTAACACCTTGGCTGGCAAAAATACATCACATATAACCCCCAGGGCTATATGGATGTACATTAACCCCTGCCAGAATCCATAAAAATGCGGGAGAAAAGTCAGCGAAAAAGGGGCTTAGCTATCTCCTTCAGCACACTGGCGCCATTTTTCCCTCACAGCTCCGTTGGAGGGAAGCTCCCTGGCTCTCCCCTGCAGTTAATACACTACAGAAAGGGTTAAAAAGAGAGGGGGGGCACAATTTAGGCGCAGTATACAATATATATGCAGCTATAAGGGAAAACACTTTTTTATAGGTGCTATCCCTGTGATATATAGCGCCCTGGTGTGTGCTGGCATACTCTCCCTCTGTCTCCCCAAAGGGCTTTGTGGGGTCCTGTCCTCTATCAGAGCATTCCCTGTGTGTGTGCTGTGTGTCGGTACGGCTGTGTCGACAGGTATGTGGAGGATAATGAGGTGGAGGCGGAGCGAATGCCTGTAAATATGTTGTCACCCCCTGCGGGGTCGACGCCGGTGTGGTTGAACTTATGGAAGGATTACGTGAAAGTGTCAACTCCTTACATAAAAGGTCGACGACACGGAACAGCCGGCTACTCAGCTTGTGCCTGTTCCAGCGTCTCAAATGTCATGGGGGGCTCTAAAATCGCCGCTACCTCAGATAACAGACACAGATGTCGACACGGATACTGACTCCAGTGTCGACATCGATGAGACTGGTGTACCCTCCAAATAGGTCCACCCGTTACAGGATTGAGGCAATGAAAAATGTATTACACATTTATGATTATACCCCAGGTACCACATAAAAGGGTATTGTGTTTGGTGAGAGAAAACTATTAGTAGTTTGTCCTGCATCTGAGTAATTAAATGAGGTGTGTGAGGAAGAGTGGTCTTCCCCCGGTAAGAAATTGATAATTTCTACAACGGTTATTGGCAGCGTACCCTTTCCCGCCAGAGGATAGGTCACGCGGGGAAACACCCCATAGGGTAGATACAGCGCTTACACGCTTATCAGAAAAGGTGGCACTACCGTCTCTGGATACGGCCGCCCTGAAGGAACCTGCTGATAGAAAGCAGGAGGTTACCCTATAAGATATGGTCACACACTAGGGCATTATATTGCGACCAGCCGTTGCTTCGGCATGGATGTGCAGTGCTCCCGCTGCGTGGTCAGATTCCCTGTCGGAAAATAACTATGGATAGGGACAATATTTTGCTGAAAATAGAGCATATAAAAGACGTGGTCTTATACATGCGTGATGCACAGAGGGATATTTGCCGGCTGGCATCAAAAAATAAGCGCTAGGTCCATTGCCGCCAGACGGGGGTTATGGACTTGGCAATGGTCAGGCGATGCCGACTCGAATCGGCACATGGAAGTTGCCCTATAAGGGGGTAAAACTGTTTGGGGATAGTTTTTCAGACCTCGTTTCCACAGCTACTGCTGGGAAATCGATTTTTTTGCCACAGGCTACCCCACAACAAAAGAAAGCACCGTATCATCAAGTACAGTCCTTTCGGCCCCAGAAAAGCAAGAGGGCTAGAGGCTCATCCTTTCTGCCGAGAGGCAAAGGTAGAGGAAAAAGCTGCAACACACAGCTAGTTCCCAAGAGCAGAAGTCCTCCCTGCGTCCGGTAGGTCCACAGCATGGTGCTGGGGCTGCTCAGGCGGACCCGGGTACGGTGGGGACCCGTCTCAGATATTTCAGCGGACAGTGGGCTCTCTCACATGGATCCCTGGGTCCTTCAAGTAGTATCTCAGGGGTACAGGCTGGAGTTCGAGACGTTCTTCCCCCCGCCGTTTCCTAAAATCTGCCTTACCGGCACCTCCCTCTGCCAGGGAGACGGTGTTGGTGGATATTCAACACTATAATCACAACAAGTGATTGTCAAGGTGCCCCTCCTTCAGCAAGGAAGGGGTTACTATTCCACAGTGGTTGTGGTACCGAAACGGTTCGGTGAGACCCATCTTGAAATTAAAATACTTGAACTTTTATATCAGAAGATTCAAGTTCAAGATGGAATCGCTCAGGGCGGTTATTACGAGCCTGGACGAGGGGGATTACAGGGTCTCCCTGGACATCAAGGATGCGTACCTGCATGTCCCCAATTACCCCCCACACCAGGAGTACCTCAGATATGTGGTACAGGACTGTCACTATCAGTTCCAGACGCGGCCGTTGGAGTTGTCCACGGCACCGAAGGTCTTTACCTAGGTAATGGCCGAAGTGACGATACTCCTTCGCAAGAAGGAAGTTTTTATTATCCCGTACTTGGACGATCTCCTGATAAAGGCGAGGTCCAAAGAACAGTTGGTAGTGGGGGTAGCACTCTCTCGGGAAGTGCTACAACAGCACGACTGGATTCTCAATATTCCAAAGTCACAGCTGGTCCCGACGACACGTCTTCTGTTCCTGGGAATGTTTCTGAACGCAGACCAGAAAAGAGTGTTTCTTCCTGTGGAAAAAGCCGAGGAGTTGTCATCTCTAGTCAGAGACATCCTAAAACCAGGACAGGTGTCGGTACATCAATGCACACGAGTCCTTGGAAAAATGGTAGCTTCGTACGAAGCATAATTCCATTCGGAAGACTCCACGCAAGGACGTTCCAGTGGGACCTGTGGGACTAATGGTCCGGGTCCCATCTACAGATACAACAGCGGATAACCCTGTCAGCAAGAAACAGGGTGTCGCTGCTGTGGTGGCTGCAGAGGGCTCATCTACTAGAGGGCCGCAGATTCGGAATACAGGACTGGGTCCTGGTGACCACGGATGCCAGCCTTCGGGGCTGGGGTGCAGTCACACAGGGAAGAAATTTCCAAGGAGATTTCGCTTCACATAAATATTCTGCAGCTAAGGGCCATTTACAATGCCCTAAGCCAAGCAAGGCCCCTGCTTCGGAACCAGCCGGTACTGATCCAATCAGACGACATCACGGCGGTCGCCCATGTAAACAGACAGGGCGGCACAAGAAGCAGGATGGCGATGGCAGAAGCCACAAGGATTCTCCGATGGGCGACCTACACCCAGGAGAATGGGGACTTCATCCAGAAGTTTTCCAAATGCGGGTAAACCGTTGGGAATGACCACGGGTGGACATGATGGCGTCCCGCCTCAACAAGAAGTTGAAAAGATATTGCGCCAGGTCAAGGGACCCTCAGGCGATCGCTGGGGACGCTCTAGTGACACCGTGGGTGTACCAGTCGGTTTATGTGTCTCCTCCTCTACCTCTCATACCCAAGGTACTGAGAATAATAAGAAGGCGAGGAGTGAAAACCATACTCTGGGTTCCGGATTGGCCATGAAGAGCTTGGTACCCGGAACTTCAAGAGATGCTGGCAGAGGACCCTTGGCCTCTGCCGCTCAGACAAGACCTGCTGTAGCAGGGACCCTGTCTGTTCCAAGACTTACCGCGGCTGCGTTTGACGGCATGGCGGTAGAACACCGGATCCTAAAGGAAAAGGGTATTCCGAAGGAAGTCATCCCTACCCTGATCATAGCCAGGAAGGATGTCACCGCAAGACATTATCGCCGCGTTTGGCGAAAATTTGTTGCTTGGTGGGAGGCCATGAAGGCCCCGACGGAGGAATTTCAACTATGTCGATTCCTGCACTTCCTGCAAGCAGGGGTGACGTTTGGGCCTCAAATTGGGGTCCATCAAGGTCCAGATTTCGGCTCTGGCGATTTTCTTCCAGAAAGAACTGGCTTCACTGCCTGAAGTTCAGACTTTGGTTAAAGGAGTACTACATATTCAGCCTCCTTTTGTGCCTCCTGTGACACTTTTTGGATCTCAACGTGGTGTTGGATTTCCTAAAGTCGCATGGGTTGAGCCACTTAAAACCATGGAGCTAAAGTATCTCGCGTGAAAAGTGGTCATGCTGTTGGCCTTGGCCTTGGCCAGGCGTGTGTCAGAATTGGCGGCTTTGTCATGTAAAAGGCCTTATCTGATTTTCTATATGGATAGGGCAGAGTTGAGGACTCGTCCTCAGTTTCTCCCGAAGGTGGTCTCAGGTTTTCACTTGAACCAACCTATTGTGGTGCCTGCGGCTACTGGGGACTTGGAGGATTCCAAGTTGCTGGACGTAGTCAGGGCCCTGAAAATTTTATTTTTCCAGGACGGCTGGAGTCAGGAAAACTGACTCGCTGTTTATCCCGATGGCACCCAACAAGCTGGGTGCTCCTGCTTCTAAGCAGTCTATTGCGCGCTGGATTTGTAGCACTATTCAGCTGGCGCATTCTGCGGTAGGATTACCGCAGCCTAAATCAATAAAAGCCCATTCCACAAGGACGGTGGGCTCATCTTGGGCGGCTGCCCGAGGGGTCTCGGCTTTACAACTTTGCCGAGCAGCTACTTGGTCAGGGGCAAACACGTTTGCAAAATTCTATGAATTTGATACCCTGGCTGAGGAGGACCTGGAGTTCTCTCATTCGGTGCTGCAGAGTCATCCGCACTCTCCCGCCCGTTTGGGAGCTTTGGTATAATCCCCATGGTCCTTACGGAGTTCCCAGCATCCACTAGGACGTCAGAGAAAATAAGAATTTACTTACCGATAATTCTATTTCTCGTAGTCCGTAGTGGATGCTGGGCGCCCATCCCAAGTGCGGATTGTCTGCAATACTTGTACATAGTTATTGTTAACTAATCGGGTTCTTGTTGTGAGCCATCTATTCAGAGGCTCCTCTGTTATCACGCTGTTAACTGGGTTTCATATCACAAGTTGTACGGTGTGATTGGTGTGGCTGGTATGAGTCTTACCCGGGATTCAAAATCCTTCCTTATTGTGTACGCTCGTCCGGGCACAGTATCCTAACTGAGGCTTGGAGGAGGGTCATAAGGGGAGGAGCCAGTGCACACCAGGTAGTCCTAAAGCTTTCTTTTTGTGCCCAGTCTCCTGCGGAGCCGCTATTCCCCATGGTCCTTACGGAGTTCCCAGCATCCACTACGGACTACGAGAAATAGAATTATCGGTAAGTATATTCTTATTTTTTTATTAAGATTTTGCATTTAAACCAAGAGGGAGGGGGTACAAACAGAAAGACGGGGGGGGGGGGGGGGGGGGAGGTTGGTACACACATTTCAAGTAGAACTGCACACAGTGCATGATACATAGATCCACAACAGACAGTGAACTGAAGGGTGTGTGTGTGTTTTAACACAGTCTATGGTAGAGGTGGTGTACTAGTGGTGTGTGTGTGTGTGTGTGTGTGTGTGTGTTTGTGTGTTTGTGTGTGTGTGGTGTATTCATATTATCTGTTATATGGTGGCCATTGATCTCAATATTATATGACGGTCACTGCAATGCTCCTTGTTTTATACGGAAGTCACTGTGATGCTCCCTGCATTACATGATGTCACTGTGATGCTCCCTGCATTACATAGCAGTCACTGCAATGCACCTTGTATTATATGGTGGTTACTGCTATGCTCCCTACATTATATGGTGATCACTGCAATGATTCCTGTATTATTAGGCAGTTACTGTGACGCTCTATACATTACAGTGCGTCACTGTAACGCTCCCTGCATTGAATAGCAGTCACTGCAATGTGCCCTGCATTATATGATGGTCACTGCTATGCTCTTTGCATTATATGGCGGTCACTGTGACACTTCCTGTATTATATTGCATTCACTGCGATACTCCCTGTATTATATGATGGACATTTTGACTCTTCTTGCATTTTATGGAAGGCATTGCAATACTTCTTGCATTGTATGACTCCTACCATTGCATTCCTCCTGTGAGCCATTCATGCCCCAGTCTGACACTCTGGTTAAGAACGAGGGAGTACTAGTTAATGTTCATTCTAGCACCCTGTACCTTTCAAAATCTATGCAGTTCCTGTTTCCTGCCTGAGGTGTCTCTCTCTGCTGTGGTGCTTCTAACATACTATGGTCTGTACCTGAGTGTTGAGATACAGACCAGAGTGTGCTAGAAGCATGACAGCAGACAGCGACACCCCAGGCAGGAAAGAGGAACTTCATTGGTTATAAAAGGTGCAGAGTGCTAGAATGAACACTACTAGTCAGGGGCTTCTACCTTTAGGATTGTGGCTTCTGATTTGTATCCCTGTAATCAGCTGCACGCGATTCTGGAGGTTCCATATATGGCATATATATGTATATGTGTATATATATATATATATATATCTGTATATACACACCTGCATAGCCAGCATAACATCACAGTGCATCTTAAAGACTAGTGAAGTCATTTATTTTTTTTCTATATTCTGCCTATTCTAGAATTTATTAATTGATTTTTGAGGCTGCTACAGTATATTTTAAATAACATTTGTAATGAGTACATTTATTTTTTTCTTAGAAGCTACTTGCCAATAGTATAAAGTTTATAAATATGTAGTATAAGTTTTCTATATTTTCACATCATACAACTTATATCATTGCTATGCCAACAGAGTGATCACTTATACCGTATTTTAGAATAAAGGTGGTCATTCCGAGTTGATCGCTCGCTAGCAGTTTTCAGCAGCCGTGCAAACGCTATGCCGCCTCCCACTGGGAGTGTATTTTAGCTTAGCAGAAGTGCGAACGAAAGGATCGCAGAGCGGCTACAAAGTTTTTTTGTGCAGTTTCTGAGTAGCTCAAAACCTACTCAGCGCTTGCGATCACTTCAGACTGTTCAGTTCCTCTTTTGACGTCACAAACCCGCCCTGAATTCACCAAGCCACGCCTGCGTTTTTCTGAACACTCCCTGAAAACGGTCATTTGACACCCAGAAACGCCCACTTCATGTCAATCACTCTGCGGCCAGCAGTGCGACTGAAAAGCATCGCTAGACCCTGTGTGAAACTACATTGTTCGTTGTAATAATACGTTGCGTGTGCGCATTGCGCCGCATACGCATGCGCAGAAGTGCCATTTTTTTGCCTCATCGCTGCACAGCGAACGAATTCAGCTAACGAGCAACTCGGAATGACCCCCAAAGGCAAGAAATAATACCTATTTACCACGTTTTAAGGGCATAATTCAGACCTGATCGCTAGGCTGTGTTTTCATGCAGCCTGTGATCTGGTCTGAACTGCTCATGCTTATGCACCGCAATGCGCAGGCACATCAGTCGTCAGCGACGGGGATCGGCGGGCAGCAACGGGATGTGCAACAAAAGCGATCGAACAGGTGATCGCAAGGTTACTGACAGAAAGAGTCCGTTTGTGGGTGGCAACTGACCGTTTTTAAGGAGTGTCTAGAGAAACGAAACTCAGGAGGGACCAGGCGTTTGGAGGGAGTGTTTCTGACGTCAGCTACAGCCCCGATCATCTCACTGGAAGAGTTTAGTCCTGGGCTGTGCAGAGACTGTACAAACTTCTATTTGTGCAGCTCGCCTGCACATGCGATCGCACCCCTGCACAGCGATTTCCCCCTCCCGCTGTAGGCGGCAACGACCTGATCGCAGGGATGCAAAAAACGCAGCATAGCGATCAGGTCTTAATTAGGCCCTAAATCTCTAACTTTAAACAACTATATATTATGCATTAAGGGCCTAATTCAAGATTGAATGCAAATGCATTTGCAGTTGGCGATAATCCATACAATGCACATGCGCAAAATTTACACAGATCATGTCCGCCGCTATATTTGCACATGGAATAGGTTAAGAATTGCTTAAAAGGGGCGTGTAGAGGGAGTATGTATCTGGGTCCAGAGCGGTGCTTACGCATATCTGCAGATAGACAAGCAAAAAGTACAGAAAAAGTCTATGCAGATTCTGGGCAGGTATACATACTGTACATAGTAACATAGTATCTAAGGTTGAAAAAAGACAATTGTCCATCGATTTGTGGTCTCCTATGCAGGATTATTTGGTATAAAATTTTGACTGATGTTGATGACTGCCGTTACGTTTTACCCCTCTTTTTTATAATAACTATAGTGCGTGACTATGCACCATAACCCTGGATATCCTTATCCATTAGGAATTTCTCATACGTCCTAGGGGATGCCAGGTTTATTATTTTCAGGGAGAAGCAGACCTACTTCTCTGAGTTTCAAGGCTCTGCTTCTTTGGCTACAGGACACCATTAGCTCCTGAGGGTTTGAACGCTAGGTAAGCCTAGATGCTCGTTCCCAGAGCCCGCCGTCACCCCCCTTGGAGAGACAGAAGTCAGAAGACAGGTGAGTAGAAGATCAGAAGACTTCAGTGACGGCTTTGAGGTAAAAAATAGCGGGGCTGAAGCGCGCCATTAAGGGGGTGGGGCTTAGCCCTCACAGCTCATATCAGCGCCATTTTCTCTACACAGAGACGCTGGTCCTTTTAAAAACACACTACTGTACATATCAGGGTGAAAAAGAGGGGGGGCACAGTATATTGGTGCAATATAAGTGAATGAAAAAGCACAATATATACAGATTGGGCGCTGGGTGTTGAGTTGGTAAACTTCTTCTGTGGTTCCCTGACAGAATTTACTGGGGTCTATCTCTTATAGCCAGTGTAATGTCGGTGGGTGTTTGGTACACGTGTGTTGGCATGTCTGAGGCTGAGTGCTCTGCCACAAACGGCTGTGGGAATGACCCTGTCGGCACCGCCGACTCCCGATGGCACTTGGTACATGTAAAGAGTGTCAACATGTCTGTAGATGTATGTTTTTCTCAAGAGAAAACTATATGGAGAACACAGACGTGTGGGTGACCATGTTGGCACCAACAATATCTGACTGGGTAAAAAAATAAAAATATATTTTGCATGATAATGTGATGCATATCAGAAAGGGCTATACCTATATGTATATAGGGGGTAATTCCAAGTTGATCGCAGCAGGATTTTTGATAGCAACTGGGCAAAACCATGTGCACTGCATGGGAGGCAGATATAACATGTGCAGAAAGAGTTAGATTTGGGTGGGTTACTTTTATTTCTGTGCAGGGTAAATACTGGCTGCTTTATTTTTACACTGCAAATTAGATTGCAGATTGAACACACCACACCCAAATCTAACTCTCTCTGCACATATTATATCTGCCTCCCCTGCAGTGCACATGGTTTTGCCCAATTGCTATCAAAAATCCTGCTGCGATCAACTTGGAATTACCCCCATATATGTATAGTAGGATTGCAAAAATATGTGGCCCAGGCACAGACATGGTAATATTTATGGAGGGGATCATGTTCCTAGAATATATTTGCCTCAGACCCCTTGGGGTCGCAAAAATGGTTATTTTGCCCAGTTACACTCTCTGATATCGACACGAATACTGTTTCTCATGTCGACAGTAATGTTTCCTGTTTTGATCCACAATATAATGTACAGCAGTCAGTACATGTTCATACACATTAAGAACGTATTAACGTTACTAGGGACCCTGCTGGTCCTGACAGAAGGATATATATATATATATATATATATATATATGTATATAGTTATAAGTATAGGTATGTATGTGTATGGATATATATATATATATATTTATATATGTGTATATATATAGAGAGAGAGAGAGAGAGAGAGAGAGAGAGAAATTTATGATCAATGCTGAGGTAAAACTCCTCCTTCTCGTGCTGAGCGCCCTGACAAGATGTTTTCAAATCCTCAAGAGGATTCCGAGTGTTTATTCTTTTCCCGCTGTGGAGAGGATAAGGTGGGAGTTCCCCCCCTGTTCTGCACGGGGCCCTGTCACATAGGATCGTATGCAGGAAGCTACGTTATATTCTAGTTAGGTGTCCACGCGTGCGTAAATTATACCTGCCATTACATGCGCATGGGGGAGTAGTAGTATTCAGAAATGGTCGGTTACCTTGTCATCCGACGTAGATACCTTGGGGAATGATGGGATACTCCTTAAGTTGGGTCATATCTGGGACACTGCAACTTACTGCTATGCGACTACAAAGGAGTTCGCGGGCCAGTTCCATGGTGGTCTCAACTATGAGGCCGTGGTGGAGTCACCAATGGAATGCTGATGCTGACTCCGAGGAGAAAATGGAGTTTTCTACCCTATGAAGGTAAAGCCTGGTTTGGTGATGGCCAAGTTAGTTTGATCTCGGCAGATGCCGCTGGTCAGTCTACCTTATCTTGCCCCATGTTCCCTCACAACGGATGATGACGCATCATTGTCGGATGCAGTCATTTCGGCATAATAAGTACAGGCCCCTCTTTCTTTGCAGGTAGAGGAAGGAGAAGAGGGAAGAGGTCAGCAGCCTCTTCAAGATCACAGGACCAGTTATCATCCTCTGTTTCTGCCACATCCACAGCAGGACGCTGGGTCTCTCTTGCGGTAGCCTAAAACTCTTCAGTCAGTCCTGGAACGGACTGGGACCTGTGGGTTTTAAGAATAGTGTCCCAAGGGGGCATACTGGAGTTTCCAGACGGTTCCCCTCACTGATTTGTCAAATCGACCTTACCGATTCTGCTCAGGACGGGAAAGTAGTATGCGACGCAATGCAAGGGTCAGGATCAGGTCATTGTCCTGTGTCCCTGTCACAATAGGAAAAAAGCTGTTAGTCAAGCCTCTTCGTGCTCCTGAGGCTGGACGGCTCGGTCAGACCTATCCTATATCTGAAATTCCTAAATTTCTACTTACAGAAATTCAAATCCAAGATGGAGTCTCTCAGGGCAGCAGTGATCTCCAATCTGGAAAAAGGATAGAGGAGGTCTAATTACGGTTTTCTTCCGCATTAGGCTTGCCTGAGGTTTACAATTCAGGATTGTCATTGCCAATTTCACCAGGGTGATGACGGTAAGGATGGTTCTCCTTGGATAGTAAGGAGTCACATTTATCCCGTACTGGGCCGGTCTCCTGATTACGGCGAGATCAAGAAACTAAGTGGTGCAAACGTTGCATTCTCCCTGACAGTTCTTCAAAAATCACTGTTAGTCCCAACGACGCGGTTGTTTCGGCTTTGGGGATAATACTAGATGAGAACTAATGAGAGTTTGGGTTTTCTTCCGGTGGAAAAGGCACTGAGGATCCAGAGTCGGGTCGGACCTACAACAGTGTCAATCCATCAATACATTCGGTGGCTAGAAAAGATGGTTGCGGCCTACGAGGACATTCATTTGGCAGGTTCCATGCCAGGGTGTTCTGGTCCAGTTGGACAAGTGGTCCGGTTCTCACCTAGGATAATCCTTGCTTTCAAGACCAGAATCTCACTCCTGTGGTGGCTGCGCAGCTCTCACTTCCTAAAGGGGCGCAGGGTCGGGGTCCAGGCCTGGATCCTAGTGACCACGGATGCATGCCTCCGAGGCTGGGAAGCAGTTACACAGGAGGAAAAACTTCCAAGGAAGAGGGTCAAGTTAGAAAACTTGGCACCACAATAACGGTCTAGATTTAAGGGCCGTTTACAACGATTTTCTACAAACGAAAAACAGAGCAAAAATGTCAGAAGCCAGAGGGATTTTCCACTGGGCAGCAAAACATACAAGCGCTCTGTCAGAAATGTTCGTTCCAACAGTGGACCACTGGGAAGCAGACTTCCTCGGCAGACACGATCTCCATCCAGGAGAGTGGGGTCTTCATCAAGAGGTCTTTGCAGAAGTGACAAGTCTTTGGGGAATTCCTCAAATAGACATGACGGTGTCTCGCCTCAACAAGAAACTTCAGAGATATGGTTCCAGGTCGAGGGAACTGCAAGCAATAGCAGTGGACGCACTAGTGACACCATGGGTGTTTCAGTCGGTGTATGTATTCCCTCCGCTTCCACTCTTTCCAAAAGGGCTGAAGATCATAGGAAGAACAAAGGTTCAGGTGATCCTCATTGTTCCAGACTGGCCAAGGAGGGCTTGGTATCCAGATCTTCGGGAATTACTCATAGGAGATCCCGGGCCTCTTCATCTACGAGAGGATCTGTTGCAGCGAAGGCCGTGCGTGTATCAAGTTCTACCGCTGCTGCGTTTGAAGGATTGGCAGTTGAATGCCGGATTCCTAGCCCGAAAGAGTGTTCCCAGTAAAGTCATTCCCACACTTCTTCAGTCTAGGAAAGGAGTAACGTCTAAACGTTACCACAGAGTTTGGAGAATATATGAGTCTTGATGTGAATCCAAGAAGACTTCTACGGAAGAATTTCAGCTAGGACGTTTTCTCCATTTTCTACAAGCTGGTGTGGATGAGGGCTTAAAGTTGGGCTCAATTAAAGTACATATTTCAAAAATTGTCCTCCTTCCCAGAAGTTCAGGCTTTCGTGAAAGGCGTATTGCACATCCAACCTCCATTTGTGCCCCCGGTGGCACCGTGGAATCTTAGCGTGGTGTTGCAGTTCCTTCAGTCACATTGGTTTGTACCTTTACAGAAGGTGGAGTTGACATTCATCACATGGAAAGTGGTCGTCAGGTTGGCCTTGGGATGCGCAAGGCGAGTGTCTGACTTAGAGACCTGGTCTCACAGGAGACCTTATTTGATCTCTCAGGAAGATAGAGAAGAGTTGGAAATGTGGTATGATTCAGCTTGCTCATCCCACGGCATAATTGCCGTTACCGAAATACGTGAAGGCCCATTCTGTTGGACAGGTAGGCTCATCCGGGCCGGTTTACCAGGTGATCTCGGCATAGCAACTTTGCAGAGCAGCTGTTTAGCAAACTGGCTATTTTTTTACGGGTTTGCCACCTTGGCCGATGATGACCTCAAGTTTGGTCAATCGGTTCTGCAGAGTCATCCGCACTCTCCCACCCATGGTTCTTGAAGTTACCCCAGCACCCACTAGGACATATGAGAAAATAGGATTTTAATACCTACCGGTAAATCCTTTTCTCTTAGTCCGTAGAGGATGCTGGGCGCCCGTCCCGGTGCATACTGTATCTGCAGATATTGGCTATGGTTACACACAGGTTGTGTTACGGTTTTTGTGTCAGCATATTGCTGCAAATTCTTCATGCCGTGGGCTTGGGTTCTATTGAATGCCACGTTCTGCGGCATACTTGAGGTGTGAGCTGGTAAGATGCTCACCGTGGTTTAACAATAAATCCTTTCTTCGAAATGTCCGTCTCCCTGGGCACAGTTCCTTAAACTGGAGTCTGGAGGAAGGGCATAGAGGGAGGAGCCAGGTCACACCACTTTGAAAGTCTTAAAGTGCCCATGTCTCCTGCGGATCCCGTCTATACCCCATGGTTCTTGATGTTACCCCAGCATCCTCTACGGACTAAGAGAAAAGGATTACCGGTAGGTATTAAAATCCTATTTTATCTAACCCATTCTTAAAGGTGTTGACTGAGTCCGCCATTACAACTGGCAGGGAGTTCCAAACACGTATCGTCCTTACCGTAAAAAAGCCTTTACGCCGTATTGTGCGGAATCTCCTCTCCTTTAACCTGAGCGAGTGTCCACGAGTTCTCTGTGTTGATCTAACAAAAAACAGGTCCTGCGCAAGATCTGTGTATTGTCCCCTTATATATTTGTAGATGTTGATAATGTCCCCTCTCAGTCTCCTCTTTTCCAGTGTAAACATGCCTAGTCTTGCAAGCCTTTCCTCGTATTCCAGCGTCTCCATACCCTTAATTAGTTTGGTCGCCCGCCTCTGAACCTTTTCTAGCTCCAGGATATCCTTTTTGTAGTATGGTACCCAGAATTGTACACAGTATTCAAGGTGTGGCCTCACAAGTGATTTATATAACGGGCATATAACACTCTCATCCCTAGCATCAATTCCCCATTTTATGCATGCTAATATCTTATTAGCCTTCTTTGCTGCAATCCTACTTTGGGTACTACTGCTTAGTTTGCTATCTATGAGGACACCTAAGTCCTTTTCCAGTACAGAATCCACTAATTATACCCCATTTAGGGGGTCATTCCGAGTTGTTCGCTCGCAAGCTGCTTTTAGCAGCTTTGCACACGCTAAGCCGCCGCCTACTGGGAGTGAATCTTAGCTTATCAAAATTGCGAACGAAAGATTAGCAGAATTGCGAATAGACACTTCTTAGCAGTTTCTGAGTAGCTTCAGACTTACTCGGCATCTGCGATCAGTTCAGTGCTTGTCGTTCCTTGTTTGACGTCACAAACACACCCAGCGTTCGCCCAGACACTCCTCCGTTTCTCCAGCCACTCCCGCGTTTTTCCCAGAAACGGCAGCGTTTTTTCACACACACCCATAAAACGGCCAGTTTCCGCCCAGAAACACCCACTTCCTGTCAATCACACTCCGATCAGCAGAACGAAGAAAAAACCTTGTAATGCCGTGAGTAAAATACCTAACTGCATAGCAAATTTACTTGGCGCAGTCGCACTGCGGACATTGCGCATGCGCATTAGCGACTAATCGCTCTGTTGCGAGAAAAAAATAACGAGCGAACAACTCGGAATGACCCCCTTAGTATGTAGGTGTTATTTTTGTTCTTGTTACCACAGCGCATTACCTTATACTTGTCTGTATTGAAACGCATTCTCCATTCGCTGCCCAAGCTTCTAATTTAACTAAGTTGTTCTGAAGCGAGTCAGCATCCCCCTCCGCACTTATAACTTAACACAATTTGGTATCATCTGCAAAAATTGACACCATGGGGTATATTTACTAATATTCGTGTTTTAGCCGTTTTTAAGGGTGTTTGAACTCGAATGGTATCGGGTGCATTTTACTGCAACTTTTTTAATCCTGATACGGTCATTTATTAAGCTGCCGAGTTTGCAACATTCGTCTTTTCCGATGTCGATGTGATTTGTAATGTCAGGCAGTGTTTTACGGGAGTGATGAGTAAAACACTGGCTGACAAAGCACAAGGAATCCCATCCGGATCTGTGAGATCCATGCAGGGCTTCATTGTGCACCTTTAAAAAAAAATTAAAGTGTTAAAAATCAAGAAAAAAATTGCGTGGGGTCCCCCCTCCTAAGCACAACCAGCCTCGGGCTCTTTGAGCCGGTCCTGGTTGCAAAAATATGGGGAAAAAATTGACAGGGGTTCCCCCATATTTTAACAACCAGCACCGGGCTCTGCGTCTGGTCCTGGTGCCAAAAATATGGGGGACATAAAGCGTAGGGGTCCCCCGTATTTTTAACACCAGCACCGGGCTCCACTAGTCAGAGAGATATTGCCACAGCCGGGGGACACTTTTATATAGGTCCCTGCGGCCCTGCATTAAATCACTAACTAGTCCCCCCCGGCCGGGGTACCCTGGAGGAGTGGGGACCCCTTAAATCAAGGGGTCCCCCCCTCCAGCCACCCAAGGGCCAGGGGTGAAGCCAGAGACTGTCCCCCCCATCCAAGGGCTGCAGATGGGGGGATGATAGCCATGTGTAAAAATAAGAATATTGTTTTTTTGTAGCAGTACTACAAGTCCCAGCAAGCCTCCCCCGCAAGCTGGTACTTGGAGAACCACAAGTACCAGCATGCGGTGGAAAAACGGGCCCGCTGGTAACTGTAGTACTACTACAAAAAAAATACCCAAATAAAAACAGAACTCACACACCTTGAAAGTAAAACTTTATTACATACATGCACACCTACATTCACAAATACTTACCTATGTTCACACGAGGGTCGGTCCACTTCTCCAAGTAGAATCCATGGGGTACCTGAAAATAAAATTATACTCACAAAAATCCAGTGTAGATCGGCCCTCTTCTGAGCTTGTAATCCACGTACTTGGCAAAAAACAAACAAACCGAAAAACACGAACCACGCACTGAAAGGGGTCCCATGTTTACATATGGGACCCCTTTTCCCGACTGCCGAGACCCCCCGTGATTCCTGTCACAGAGGGTCCCTTCAGCCAATCAGGGAGCGCCAGTCTAGTACTGCTACAAAAAACTATTCTTATTTTTACACATGGCTATCAGCCCCCCATCCGCAGCCCTTGGATGGGGGGGACAGCCTTGGGCTTCACCCCTGGCCCTTGGGTGGCTGGAGGGGGGGGACCCCGTGATTTAATTGGTCCCCACTCCTCCAGGGTACCCCGGCCAGGGGTGACTAGTTAGTGATTTAATGCCAGGGCCGCAGGGACCTATATAAAAGTGTCCCCCGGCTGTGGCATTATCTCTCTGACTAGTGGAGCCTGGTGCTGGTGTTAAAAATACGGGGGACCCCTACGCTTTATGTCCCCCGTATTTTTGGCACCAGGACCAGGCGCAGAGCCCGGTGCTGGTTGTTAAAATATGGGGGATCCCCAGTCAATTTTCCCCCCATATTTTTGCAACCAGGATCGGCTCAAAGAGCCCGAGGCTGGTTGTGCTTAGGAGGGGGGACCCCACGCAATTTTTTAAAAAGTTTTTACACTAAACGACCCTTTCCCATAGATAACCATGCACAGAGCCCACTGATCCGTGCATGATTATCCAAACTCGCCAGGAAAAAGCAGGTCTATTTTTTTGCTGCTTTTCTTAACGAATCGCAAAAAAAAACACCTGCACTTGAGCATTCAGAGACTAATACCCAAATACGAATTAATAGTGAATACCCGTGTTGTATGAAATAACAGCCGCATTTGACCGATGGTCTGGTCATTCGTATTTCTGAACTTGAAAACCATTACGAATAGTTCAAACACTGCCGAGATTTGTGCTTAGTGAATTCCCGTTTTGGGACTTAGAAAAAAAAACAGAAATCGGTCAAACTCGGATTATTAGTAAATATAGGCCCATGCTTTCTAGACCTTCTGATAGGTCGTTAATGAAAATATTGAACAATAGCGGTCCTAATACTGAGCCTTGCGTCACACCACTTAGCACTTCAGTCCAATTTGGAAAAGATCCATTAACCACAACGCGCTGCTCCCTATTATCTAACCAATTTTTGACCCAAGTGCATATTGTGCTTCCTAGCCCTATTTCTTGTAGCTTGTAGATAAGTCTCATGTGTGGTACAGTGTCGAAAAGCTTTGGCAAAGTTTAAAAAGATTACATCCACCTCTTTACCCTGATCTAGGTTTGCGCTTACTGTTTCATAAAAGCCAAGTAAAGTATGCACACTTCGCAAGTCACTATAATGGCATCAGTAACATCGATGATTGATGCGATGACTGCACAATTAGCGAATAATTGCAGACCGCTGATGTTTGTGTGCTGCCTTACAATTTTAGCTGCAGGTTTTTGACCCTTATGCATTTAGAATTTCAGGTTTATTCCTTTGTTTAGCTTATGTTGGTAAGTGCATCATTCAAACTGTTCATGCATTACAATTTAGGACATTAGTAATATATGCACATTACCCTGTGTTTGTAGTTTAATTTACTGGAAATACTTAAGAGAGAGTTAGATTTGGGTGTGGTCAGGTGTGTTCAAACTGAAATCTAAATTGCAGTGTAAATATAAAGCAGCCAGTATTTACCCTGCACAGAAACAAAATAACCCACCCAAATCTAACTTTCTCGCCACATGTTTTATCTGCCCCACCTGCAATGCACATGGTTTTGCCCAACTGCTAACAAATTTGCTGCTGCGATCAACTCTGAATTTCCCCCAATAGCTCCAAGGGCTCATCTGAGATCACCCTTATATCCTTGTCAATAGGTTCTAGTAGAAGAAAAAACAATAATATCTAAAATGGATATTGCTAGTAGATTTAAAACGGATGTAAACACATATCATGTCCCATAAGCAGACATACATTTATCATAGTGTAGTATTTCACACACTATATTCATGACACTTTATTTCAACTTTCTAAATTGTTGGTAATCTGCTATCAGTGTTTATGCTAGTGGAGTTTTATTACCTCCTCTGCAACTGGGGGTGGGGTTTTAGGCCTTGATTGAAAGTATTGGACACACATGGATAGAATCCATTCTTAAGGAGAGTTCCTGGGCTGATCAGGGTTGTATTGGAAGGGTTGTTTAAAAGGGTTATGAAACAGGACGGAAACAAACAAACAAACAAACAACATTACAGCAAATGAACAAACATACAACATACCTTTTCAACCTCATGCAAACTCATCTGTCTATTTAAATATATGTACATATGTTTCTCTTTCACATCCTCGTGCAGTTAAATACAGTTGTTATATCATGATTTGACTGCGACTTAATACCTGGGTTTGCAATTTTTGCTTAGCTATGCTTAATCAATTAAAGCATGCTGGCCTGGTGTTTGCATACTTAAAAAGTACTCACTTTCACTCACTTTCACCTATAACCAACTAAAATTTTGCCACATGGGTAGCCTTTATTCATTTGCCAAGAATTCCTTTAGATGCAATCTAGGGTCAGCTGTGCTGATCAATTTGCCTTCACATACGTAAATTATTCATAATACTAAGTGTTTGTAAATGAACAGCTGAACACCAGTAAACAGGTATTTGAACATTTACATTTAAATATTGCAACATTTTACATTCCAAGCCTAAAGAACTGTACTTTTATCTGAAACAAACCATGTACCACAAATTAATTTTTCTTCATTGTACTCCATAGTTTTTTCTCTAAAACAAAAACTTCATTCTCCCTGCTTCTCACCCCACTGTACACATTGCTGCCTCAGTTATTTACTCCCCTCTTATTAACACTCATGAGATTTTTACTTATCTCTCTACTTTGACAATAACATCCACAACCGGACACCATAAAAAACATTCACAAACCTCCAACTTTATTTATCTCTCTCCTGCTGCTTTTAGCTGGTGACATTTCCCCAAATCTAGGACCCAATCACTTGCCCCACTCACACCCACCTGATTCGCAGCAATATAGACATCCAGCCAATCTCATAAACATCACATGTCTCCCTGCACCCTCCAAATCACTAAAATGTGCTTTATGGAATGCACGCTCCATTTTTTAACTAATTAACATCCTTACATGACCTCTTCATATCTAACAACTTCAATTTGCTTGCTATAACAGAAACAAGGCTCACACAATAAGATACAGCCTCCCCTGCAGCACTGGCACATGGTGGTCTCCACTTTACACACACCTCCAGGCCTGGTAACTGTAAAGGAGGTGTGGTTGGATTATTACTTTCCCAGTCTTTCACATACACTGTTCTACCACAAGTACCATCACTCACAGTCACATCATTTGAAGTACATTCCATCAGGATTTACACTCCTTTCTCTCTGCGTGTTGCAGCTATCTATCGCCCACCTGGGCAACCCAAACAATTTCAGGATGATTTTTCTGCCTGGCTCCCTCACTTTCTAACTTTTGACATCTCCAGCATCATCATGGGTGATTTCAGTATTGCTATTGATAGTCCAAAATCTGCTGCTCATGCCTACAAACTACTCTCTCTAACCTCCTCTCTCGCCCTCTCCCAATGGACTGACTCCTCTACTCATCAGGAGGGCCACTGCCTTGATCTAGTATTCGCCAAACTATGCTCGGTTTCTGACTTCACTAACAACCTTTTCCCTCTCTCAGATGACAACCTTATCACCTGCATGCTCTCCACAATTAGTACAAACTCAGAGTCATTGAAGTCCTCTAATCCTCCTCAAACCCGCAGAAATATTAACACAATACATTTTCAAGAACTATCCACCTCTCTGCAACAACTGCTCTCACCTATTTCTGCATTTACGACTCCTGAGACTGCTATATCACACCTGAACCAGACTCTAGAAATAGCCCTTGACCAAGTGGCTCCAGCTACCCATCACACTCCACGTAGGTCAAGATGTCAACCATGGCATTCTAAATTAACAAGACACCTACAAAAACTCACGCAAAGCTGAACGTCAGTGGCATAAATATCGTATTCCTAGCGACTTTCTCACATATAAGACTGTTTACCACTCTTATCGTAATGCCCTGCACTCTGCCAAACAAACATATTTCCAAACTCTCATCTCTGCTCAAGCCTCTTACCCCAAATGACTTTTTAATACATTTAAATCACTTCTGAACCCTCCCTCACCCAACCCACCGGCCACTATCAAGGCACAAGATCTTGCTTCCTACTTCAAGAACAAGACTGATGAGATCCGAGATGAAATGGTATACTCTTCCTCAGCCAGTGACCTGCTCAATTCTCTACCTGAACCCTCTGGCACTCTCTCCTCATTTGATCCCACAAGTGTAGATGAAGTGTCAACACTCTTCTCAGCCTGCTACTCTACTACCTCTCCTCTTGAGCCTATACCCTCACAAGTAAATAAATCTCTGTCTCTTATGCTCATCCCAACCTTAACTAACATCTGTAATCTCTCTCTTTCTCTCTACTGGTATCTTTCCTTCACTGGTCAAGCATGCACTGATTACTCCCAATCTGAAAAAACAAACTTCTGACCCTAACACTCTCTCAAACTTCCGTCCCATCTCTCAGCTGCCATGCCTCTCCAAGCTACTTGAGAGACTTGCCTACACTCGCCTCACACACTTTCGTAAAACACACAATTTATTTGACCCACTTCAGTCAGGCTTTCGTTCCCAGCACTCCACAGAGACAGCACTGACTAAAGTAGTGAATGATCTAGCCACTGCAAAGTCCGACGGCCATTACTCACTTCTTATTCTTCTAGATCTCTCTGCTGCTTTTGACACTGTTGACCATTTTCTTCTTCTACAAACACTACAATCTCTAGGTCTTAAAGACACAGTACCCTCTTGGTTCCTATCCTACCTATCTAATCGCTCCTTCAGTGTTCACTTCTCTGAATCCACTTCCTCTTCGCTACCTCTTTCAGTTGGAGTACCACAAGGCTCGGTCTTAGGTCCTCTGCTTTTCTCAATCTATACCTCATCTCTTGGTAAACTAATCAGCTCTTTTGAATTTCAGTATCATCTGTACGCAGATGATACTCAAATCTACCTATCCTCCCCAGATTTGTCACCATCTGTATTGGTCAGGGTCACTGAATGCCTTTCTGCTATTTCATCTTGGATGTCATCTTGTCACCTCAAACTTAATATTTCAAAAACAGAGCTACTTATATTTCCACCAGCCAATAGTAGTTACCAACCTGATGTCTCTATCACTTGAGAACTCAACAATCAATCCTACCCCACAAGCTCGCTGCCTAGGTGTCATACTTGACTCAGAACTGTCCTTTGCTCCCCACATTCAATCTGTCTCAAGATCATGTTACATGCATCTAAAAACATATCCAAAATACGACCATACCTTACACAAGACACTGCAAAAACTCTAATCCATGCTCTCATTATCTCCAGCATTGATTATTGCAATAGTCTTCTTACTGGTCTTACCAAAAAGAGACTCTCACCACTACAATCCATTCGTAATGCAGCTGCGAGGCTAATCTTCCTTGCTAGATGTTCATCGTCTGCAGATCCACTCTGTCAGTCCCTCCATTGGTTACCTGTATTCTACCGTATTCAATATAAAATACTTTTACTCACACATAAGGCCATTAACCATACTACACCAATGTACATCTCTTTGCTCATCTCAAAATATCGCCCAACCCGACCTCTACGATCTTCACAAGATCTACTTCTCTCATCCACACTCATTACTTGCTCCCATGCATGATTGCAGGACTTCCTTCGGGCTGCACCCACTCTGTGGAAAGCCCTACCATGCACAATAAGACTCTCCCCTAGTCTCCAAACATTCAAACGTTCACTGAAAACTCACCTCTTCAGGCTAGCTTATCACATTCCAGAACCGCTCACTCAACCTTCATAAGCTTTCCTATCCGATTATATCCCCACTGTACAGTCCGCGCATAGGCTCCTCATATTTTCTCTTTCTTCACTTTCCCTTCTTTCTGACCAGGGTTCATCATTGCTGTGATGTGATATCACGCAACCCACCTAGAACCTTTGCAATCTGGGGGACAAATATGCAATAGATAATGCCTTTCCCTTGTGTATCAAAGCCTATTTATCTATAGATTTTAAGCTTGCGAGCAGGGCCGTCCTACCTCTGACTGTTTATTACCCAGTTTTGTTGTATCATTGTGTCCAATTGTAAAGCGCAACGGAATTTGCTGCGCTATATAAGAAACTGTTATTACATAAATAAATAATAAATAATATTCAATAGAAAAAATTGTCAGATAGACCAAGGGACCATGATATTTTAGCCAGTCTCTGATTAGCCGTAACAGGATAGTGAATTTTAATAAATCAATTTTTAAAATAACAAAATGTTGGCTCTCCAGACACATACATTTAAAATGAATAATAATTTCCTTGTGCTGGTAACTTTTTCAGATCTCAATTATTTATTGTAGACTTTTAATCTTAAATCTAATGCAGTGTGTTTTAACATTGTAGTGAATATAACAAAAAATATCTAAGAGTGTAGTTTCTTCCTGTACAATTCAAAAACTGGAATAATAGTTAATACTTCATGCTTTTCAATCTGTTGTAAAGAAGTTTACTCCTTTTAATTACATGTCCAGAATATGCAGTACTTAAGAAAATAAGGTCTTAAACAGATCGTTATTGTTTCTCGTTAAAAATATGTAGTGTAAACTAGGGATGTGCGCCAGGCCACATCATGGGTTTTTGGTTTTGGTTTTGGATCTGTATCTCCTTTGTGTTTTGGATCTGTATTGGTTTTGCCAAAACCGCCCTTGAGAGTTTTGGTTTTGGATTTGTTTTTTTAATTTTTTTTAGAAAAATCATAAAAGCAGCTAAAATTACAGAATGTTGGCCTTTTTTTGAGCTACATTATTATTAACCTTAATAACATTCATTTCCTCTCATTTCCAGTCAATTTTGCCCATCTCTCAGCTCACAATATTGTTTTAATCCAGTTTAGGCCAAAATGTTGCACCGAGGTAGCTGGACATTTAAGCTAAGCGACAGAAGTGGGCGGCACAAACATGTGGCACTCAAATTTCCAACATGGCACAGCTAGGAAACAGAATGGCACTGCAGTGGCAGAAGGGTATCAGTTTAATCAACTATGAAACTGAAAGTGATTGTCGTGTACACAAGAAGACAGTCAGCAATGCTCCGAACAGCACATAATGCAAAGAGAAGAGGTGCAAGATGGAATTGTCCTTGGGCCCTCCAACCCACCGTTATGTTGTATATATTAAACAGGACATACACAATTTAATAAACCAATCACTTCAGTGACAGGGACTTCCACTTGTGGCTGAAATGATTGGCTTGTTTGGGACCCCATAAAACAAGCTGCCAATGGGCAATGAACATTGCTGGCAGTGATCTCAAACTGTCTTTAAATAGGCAAGATGATATCATCATTTTTTGCCTTTTTTCTGCCTATTTGAATGCTATCACTAAAATAATCATAAACCATTCTTTGAATGGTGACTTTCAGATGGAGTCATGATAGACATGTGACTAATTGAAGTCAGTTCTATTAGGCCCGACCAGATGTCATAAGGTTTTGCTGATTGATCTGTATCACCACCAGTGGGTCTCTTAGGAAAATTTAGTTTTTTCCGGGCAGCCACAGATGCCTGAGAAACTGAAGGAGGAGATGTTGCCATGTTGAGCTGACAATTTGTTTATCAACAGTTCTTTGCACCTCTTCAGATTTGTGTCCATCTGAAAGATACAACATATGACAAACCTAGGATCAAGTATGGTTCCCAAAATGTAGTGATCTGATTTCATGAGATTTATGACATTTGGATCCTGGTGAGGTGAATTAAGGGCTTGATCTACAAGTCCGACATGCTTAGCGTACTTTCTTCATTTCAGCTCCTCCTTCAGTTTCTCCAGCTGCTTTTCTAATAGTCTAATAAGAGGAATTACCGGACTCAAGTTGGCAGTGTCTGAACTAACTTAGCCTGTGGCACCTTCAAAGGGTTTGAGAACCTTGCACAACATGAAAAGTATTTTCTGCTGCTCTTGAATAAGGTACATTCTTTCTCCTTTCCCTATGTCATAGGTCATTGGATGGCCTTTTGCTGCTCCTCCATCTGTTGAAGCATATAAAGGGTAGAATTCCACCTAGTTATTACCTCTTGCTTCAGCTGATGGCAGGGCAAATTCAACAGTTCTTGAAAGTGCTGCAGTCTTCTACATGCACATGCAGAATGGCGAAAAATATCCCCAAATATTCCAGGCCATGGACAGCATCTCCTACACTACCCTGTCATTTTTGAAAAATGTAATGCTCTCATAATATTGGTGTCATTGTCAGAAATCACAAATCCTGAGGAAAGTCCAAGCAGGGTAAGTCATTTTGCAATGATTTTCCTGCGTTTTTCTAAGAGGTTGTCAGCAGTATGCCTCTTGGTGAAACCAGTGATACACAAAGTAGCCTGTCTCTGAATGAAGTGGCATTTGTGAGATGCTCCTGCTGTTGGTGCTGCTGAAGACAATACATCTACCCAGTGGGCTGTCACACTTGTGTAGTCTTTAGTTTGTCCTGTTTTGCTTGTCCACATATCTGTGGTTAAGTGGACAGTGGGTACAATGGCATTTCGGAGGACACTAATAACACTTTTTTAAATGTCCTTGTACAGGCTTGGAATTGCTTTCCTAGTGTAGTGGAAGCTAGATGGGATTTGGTATCAGGGACACAGGACCTCAATTAACTAACACCCACTGCATTAATGGTGGATACTGGATGCACATACCAGCATAGTTGTTATGGCGTCAGTAATTTGCTGTGCAACTGGGTGACTATTGTCATACTTGATACCCCTTGCAAAGGACTGTTTAGCAGTCAGTTGTTTTAATAAACTGCTACAAGTAGTCTTCCTGGTCCCCTTCTGGGAGGAATATCCATTCCCAGCAGTAACAGCAGCAGCAGAAGGTGTAGCACTCAAGGATCCCTCTGAGGAATTCCATATAGGAGAGTAGTCAGTCATGCTTCTGAAATTGGATGCAGGACTATTTTTGATCATGATTGAGTATATTGATGATAAAAATGTTGATGGTATAGACTGCAGATGCTTGGATCTACCAGAAGGAAGGAAGCTAGGTGATGCTGGATTGGTTGTTATGTTTTTAGCCAAAGTTTCTGAATTTGTCAATCTTTTGATGAATGCACTGCAAGTAATGCAACAGGGAGGAGGTACCTAGATGGTTAAGGTCTGTACCTCTACTTACTATGGCTTTACGATGGCTACAGATGGCTTGACATTTGTTGTCTGGATTTGGGTGGATTGTTTTGTATTTTGCCCAGGCTTGACAATGGGCTTTTTCATACCATGGGCAACAACTGTTTCCACTGGTGTCTGATTTACATAAACAACATCCTCATCATTCTCAATTTCTGTGTCAGCATGTGACTTGTGCTGCTCATCCCCACATTTGCAGAGGCCCTCAAATAGTGGAAGGAGCCTCCTCTTCAAGTACAGTATTGGAAAGGTCAGGCTCACACATGGCACCCGTGGACACATTTGGACTTTCCTGAAGGATTTGTGATGTTTCTGAGCGCAGAGTTGGTTCCTGTGCCTTAACGAGTTAATATTTTTTGGACCCTTCTACAGGGAGAATGGCTTACATCATCATAAGAGGCAGAAACTATAAATACACATAAATAAAGCCCAAGGCCTTAGCCTTTCCTTGCCACTGCGTGTGGTGAATGGCATGCTGGCAATTTTATGTTTTTCTGCACTATACATTCCCTTTATTACATGTGTTTTTTCTTTACAACTCTATATTGTTGTTCTAATATTAGTTGGCCGGATTTAGACCCTTTATTCCCTTGAGCATCGAATTTAGTAGATGAAGTTGAATGACTAGTGTCATCATCATGACTTGTGACAGCAGCTGTTGCAACAGTATTTGGTTGCTCTCCTGTAAACTGTCCATTTTCCATTTTTCATAGGGCTTTGAACAAAGTGCACTAGGGTAAAGCGCACCAAACAGTGCAAACAAAACAATAGAAGTATATATATTTGTTTTTGCGGTCTGCTTTTGAACATGCAACCCAGATCAAACTGTGTGGAATCACAGGGCTTATAGATTCAAGTGAACAGAGTGCACCAAACAGTACAATTTATAGCAGAGACAAAGCACAGTATATAGCCGCGTGGGTCCTACACACAGTGATTACTATACACAGCCCCTCGTGAGTCTGGAGTCGGACACAGCACAGTAGTATAGTATGCTCCAGTAATAAGTGCACAGCTATGGCTTGTGATTCTGGAGTCGAACACAGCAAAGCAGGGGTACAGTATGATTTACCTACGGACACAATACCTACGGTCATAAATAATCCCGACAGCCATTGGCCTACAGTCAAAATACTGACACGGTCAAAATACCGATATTCATTGTGCCACCATGGTCAAAATGCTGACCTACTTGGAATACCGACATTTGAAATGCCAACATGTCAAAATACCAACATGAGTTTTTCTGTGTTTTTGTGTCAATGTCGACATGGACACCGTCAAAGTGTGCCACGTCCCCTCGCATGGCTTGCTGTGCTCACCATGCTTCGGGACCTATTTTATTTCTCCTACAGGCTCACTGGGATGGTAAAGTATGAACAGCTCTGTTTTTGATCAAAAACGCGTGTCGCCATTTTAACACGTTGACATTTCAAATGTCGGTATTCTGACAGTTGGCATTTTGAACTTGTCGACATAATGATTTTCAGTATTTTGACTGTCGGTTAATGGGTGTCGGGATTATGACCATCGGTATTGTATCCATCGGTAAATCTACTGCTACCCGCATAGCAGTACATATGCCCTAGTAATAAGTGCACAGCTATGGCTTGCGAATCTGTAGTCTGACCCAGCACAGTAGTACAGTATGCCCCAGTAATAAGTGCACAGCTAGGGCTTGTGAGTCTGGAGTCGGACACAGCACAGGAGTACAGTATGCCCCAGTAATAAGTCCACAGCTATGAGCTATGGCTGGTGAGTCAGGAGTCAGACACAGCTCACTA